>NW_026862284.1:0-16086 GCF_026571515.1 Ruditapes philippinarum | reverse complement strand
GTTCCCCTTTATGTTTTTTTCTCTTTAAACAACTCAGTAAAAGGACTCTGAAAATTTTCAGATGTTTTTTGGTGTCTTTTTTGTTTTTCCCCAGCGTTCTTCCTTCTTCAGGTTAAACTTATGTTTTCTATAAATTGTTAGCATTTTTAAAAGAGCCGTCAGTATTTGCCAAAATTATAAATCCCGAATTTTAGTACATTTTAATTCAAATATGTCAACAACAAAAAAACGAAAGAAAAAGAAAGACAGAAATGCGGCACCTATTATATTTATAACTTTCATCATAATTAGCAAAAAACATCTATTATCTATTCAAAACCTAACTTAGCCTGAAACAAAAAGATTCCTTGCAAGAGAAATAATTATACTGTAGTCGAAACGACATGCAAAAGTGATACTGAGGCTATAAATGGTATATCTTTTTATACCGTTATAAGGATATATACTCTTCAAAATTGTTAAGTAAGCATGTTATGAGACTCGTTAACAAACAAAAATGTCTTGCAGGCACAAAAACAACGTAGTTATGAGTCTTTTATCTACCTTCATTGTAGACCATGGCTTTTATGATCGTAAAAATATAATTTTATAGCCACATATTTCTTGACAACTGATAAGTTTACTAGGTGAGTTGAAGGCTGCAAAAGCATTTTTATGAAGATAGTATGCCATTTCTTTAAACTGTGCCACTAAATTTGCACTAGTTTTGGCAGATCTGAAAGATGTGCCTCTTTTTATTGCAATTGCAAAGAAATGAGTTTTGTTGTGAGTAGTGAGCTTTAAAGATAAATATCTATGTAGAAAAATTACAAACATAATTACACGTGACAAAAAATATTAGCATAAAAATGTCAGGAAAATAACAAAAATGTGTAAAATAAATTTCTTTTACAAACTGCCGTCTTCTCTCCTCGTGAGATAAACATTAAACATATATTGACACTGATAAAATGACCGGATAGTGAAATTCTTGGCCTGGGTTACGTGAAAATGCACCCTTGGTTTAAGCTGAGCGAAATGGTTTGCCAATTTGACAGCAGCCAAGCCATAACTATTTATAACGCACGCATGTATTTCCACAGGTTAGCGGGTTTGTTTGTTATTTTGAAAATTATGAATTTGCCCATTCATTTAAGGCAATGTTTAGGACACACTCGCATTAAGGTTTCAGCTCCCCTAATTTTTATTTAACAAATTGATTGAATGGAAGATATAAACAGGTCATGAAACTATTTTTGTAATCTGCGATTTTTAAGTTCATCAAACAAGACAAAATATGAACATTGACGTAATGAATGGGGCATATTGAAAAACAAACATACAAACCCAGTTACCTTTGTGCGTTAAATATGCATGGCATGGTAGGAACTTTGTCATGTTTGCAACCATTTTGCTAGCTTGAACCAAGTGTGCAACCGCTTCATGGCCTGCCCCGTGGATTTGGATCGATACACTGACCTAATTTCTTCTTTATAGGTTATAACCGATTTTGAGGATATAAAATATTTTACGAATGATGTTTCCTTGTGTTTTGTTATAATTACATGTATAGTTTAGGGACAAAATAAAGTGCAACTTAGGCTTAATATAACAATAAGATAGTAAGATGAAGGTTGTATTTTAAAAAGTCCACGGATGAGTATAAGTTTTTATCGATATATCTTATTATCACTTCTTCAGAAAATTATTGAATGGCAATCGACACAAAATTTACTGGTCAGAACAAATGAAACTACTCTGAAGCATAATGCAATCATTATGCCATTATCATATAAATTATTCAAATTATAAAGTTTGTACTTAGTGAAAACCAATTTGCTCCCAATCAACATGAAACTCTGTCAACTGCTATGTGCAGCGCCAAGGATGGTCAAATTTATCTTCTCTAGAATATTCAGAATTTTAATCGACACGCAAGCCTGTTGTTGTATGAAAGTTAACTAAGATATGTAAGTCAATGCCTACATAATTATTTTTTTTATCGATTTTATTATTTATAAATTTAGAGCACAGGTGGCAGTATCAGTGTTTGGACACACCACCCCTCTCTGCCCCTGGACCCCTACAACAGCCCTGAAAAAAATCAACACTCTAAGGCTTATTATAAGGTAGCAAATACAAAACCACCAATAAAATTATAAAAAAAATATTTGTTCCACTATCAAAATTATAGTTATAGAAAGGTGTAAGCCTACTTTATGTTCATTTGCCAAACAATGTGAAACGCGGGAAAGTGTCGTTTCAGCGACTGAGGCGCACTCTGGCAGCATTTCGCTTCATCATTCAGTTACATCACGGTATTTTTTGACTTGTCTTCGCAAATTTGCAGTCGTATACCTAGGTTATAATACGCAATCTGATTTGACGAGCCAAATTGGACGTCCAATCAGTTCGGGTTATATCACACAGGTATCAGAATTCAAAATGGCAGCGACAAGTCAAAAAACTACCGTGAAACAGAAAAAAATCGGAATGATATAGATATTCGTTGGATTTGAATTAAGTTAACTGTGGAATTCTAGTTCTTTTTATTGATGTCAATGAATGATGCAGTGAAATTCCGCAGGGGTCCAGGGGCAGATAGGGCTAGTGTGTCCAAACACTGATACTGCCACCGGTAATTAAGAGATAGCACCTTGCTCTCTGTCTACGTGAAACGCTGGCAGCATCTACCGTTTCATTGAATGATTTAGATCAGGGTTCATCAAGCATTATTCTATATTTAATGTGAGGAAATAACTATATATTAAGGTACAAGATGTATAAAGCCGAATCTGAAGAATATTCATTTTCAGTGAGGACACAGAGTTTACACGTGGGTTTAAGCTCTTTTCGGGGTCAACGTTTTACTTTATTTTTCATTTTAATGAAAAATCTTGAATAAAGATATTTTTTACTAATTGCACTTTTTAGTGTTCAATGTGTGAAAAATAGGGCCGTTTTACAACTTAAAATGTATATAATGCTAAATGAATATAAGGATGTCCAACTGAGAGATGAAAAATATGCCCATCCTGGGTTTCTGTTTCACTAAATCAGGCACACATCTGTTTCAATAAAACCATTTTTACTTGACTTTGTTTTTTTTAATTTTCATTTCAAAACTATGGTAACTTCTGGCCCTTCTAAAGTTAGATAAAGATGAAAAAATCTAAGCAGATCTTTTAAATGAACTTTAAAAACATATTTTTTTTTTTGCAGTTATATAAATATGATAAAAATACTGATATCATCAATATTTGTAGAACAGGACAGGTTACGTAGATTTGAGCAGCAGTTTGCAATACATGTACATGCACATGCTCCAGTAAATATCCTTACTTCTCCAGGTTTCCATTTAACGTTTCAGATAAATGTGTCTCTCTTTCAGAATATCCATTAACAGTATCATAAAAACAAGCCCTATTGTTATAACTGACAACTTTATGTTTAAAAACGAAATTATGTTCAAATTCTATTCGCATATAAACAAAAAATATCATAATAAATAAACGTTGTAATTTATGGCGAATATTCTTAAACTTTTAATGGTAAAATAACATGGTTTTTTTCATTTTTAATGTTACTTTGTTGTTTTTTTTTTTTCTATGTTAATTAAATTTTGTAGATATTAAAAATATTGGGCTGTGAAAATGTAACAATACTAGTATATCAGGGCACGTTATATTGAATACATTAGGGCATGTCTCTCCTGTATAGCGTTCATAAAAATAATTTGTTCACGTGTTTTACCAAATGATTTGCATAACTTTAACATTTACAGCTAATGGCATGTTTTTATTTGAAATGGATGCCAGTCTTCTAATTTTAATGGGGTGTTAAACTTTTATGTGTATGTGTGTTTTTATTTTATTTATGATTTTGATTATTTAACGATCTACCGACGTTATTGAATTTATTTATTCATATGACACATATAAATGACATGAACAAGAAAAACATGTATAATTATATTTGTTCATTTCCAAAAGTTTGTAGGAAAAGTGGTGCATGAATAGAGTGCCAGCTTGCGGTTTCATTGAAATAAGATGCCAAATATTTTGGTACACTATTGAAACTGTCTTATATAATTATATAATATACTTTTGGCAATGGCAAAAATGCTTATATAATAACTTCTGAAAAGGACATTGTTCAGAATATTTTCCCCAAACTTCGATGAATATTTCAATTACCTTAAATAAAATATTAGTTTAAGAAGCGTTAATGGTGAAATGAAAAGAACGGTTGATGTCAATAACAGCAAGTGTTGAACAATTATTTTAACCGACGTGGAAGGTTAGAAGCATAACCACTACTGGGAAGTTTAAACTGGATAAAAGTCACCAAAATCTCACTCTTTAGCACCATTACATTATGTGCAAATAAATTGTTTGCCCTACCAGGCGAAATTCTAACAGTTTCTATAGCTGCAAAAGGTTGTAAATATAAAACACAGAAACCCTACAGTAAAATCATATAATACGGGGAAGTCAAAGCCCGGGGCCGAAAAGCGGCTCTGGGCTTTGGCTTGCCCGACTATAGACTACACGTGCATATTTAAAAAAGAAAAAAATATAGAGTTCTATACTTATCAGCGAAAATTTCAGTATCATTTCTTGTTGGACGCCGTAACGCAATGATAAACGGCGGTGTAATCCGATAAAAGCCAAACTTACAGCCTAGAAATTCTGATTGAAAAGGGATGCGTAGACTGGTCCCTTGCGCACTTCTTTTGGGACCATAATAGGACAAGGAACCAGAATAAACGGAGGCAGTGTATAAAATCCCGAATGGCACTTTTAAAGGGAGACACAGGAAAATGTAAAATGAAAATGAACAAATATTTTAACCGATTTCTCCGTTCATAGGTTTTGCCTTGTTTCTGTATGATCATAGCAAACAATACACAATGCCTTAAGGAAGGCAAATCAGCAAGAAAAATATCTGCAAGTACCCGGCTAAAACAATCACAGTATATGTATTCGGTTACATCCATTTTTAACGCAGTCTGGCATGACATTAACATTATAAAAAGTTTTTAAGTTTGTATAAAAGATGTAGGATTCACTTGATGAGGCATAGGTATCAAATACACTGAATAACGTTTATAACACATGTTCGTCTGAGAAGAAAAAAAACAAAAAAAAAACAACACTAAACTTGAAAATATAAGATTCTTTTATATACATCTATATTTTTCCCCTGTTCGTATGAATAAATAAAAAATACAAATTTACAAATATATCTAAGATTGTTTTGATTGTAAGAATAAACATGGTTACAGCAGATAAAAATCTTTTTAGATAAAAAATGTTAAACTGATTTAACATGCCTATAAACATTTTAAAAGTAGAATCTTTAAAGGTAATCTAGGTCATGATACATGTATATTTTTTCAGTATCTATAAATAAATAATATGTTTTCATTGAAAAAAAAACCTAAAAAGAAAGAAAGAAACGTTTGTATTTAGAATATGAAAATGAAACAGAGTTATTACGTATAATAAAAGAATCTTATATTTTCAAGTTTAGTGTTTTTTTTGTTTTTGTTTTTTTTTTCTCAGACGAACATGTGTTATAAACGTTCTTCGGTGTATTTGATACCTATGCCTCATCAAGTGAATCCTACATCTTTTATACAAACTTAAAAACTTTTTATAATGTTAATGTCATGCCAGACTGCGATAAAAATTGATGTAACCAAATACATATACTGTGATAGTTTAAGCCGGGTACTTGCAGATATTTTTCTTGCTGATTTGCCTTCCTTAAGGCATTGTGTATTTGTTTGCTATGATCATACAGAAACTAGGCAAACCTATGAACGGAGAAAACTGTCTTAATCTTTAAAATCGCTAATCATTTTAATAACTTTTTTACAAACTGTTGATTCTAAGCTGGTGGATAAGTTTACCTTGTGCTAGCAAATTGTTTGACATTGACCTCACAACCTTAGTGATAAGATTTTTATAATGACAGACATAATTATTAGAATAATAAAATGTACTTGGGGCATGTGTCTGACACATTTGTATATAAAGAGCTTAGAATTTAAACTCATCAGAGTACTGGGTAAGATGAAATTCATGCCAGATTTTGCCAAATGCAGCTTTCTTTTTAAAAAGTACCGATTACTTTTATCATAAATATGTCAAATTCAGAAAATTATGTCCCTGATGACATGAAAGTAGCTGGGGTAAAATCTTTTATATAAAAAAGAACACTAATCTTGAAGAAGGGTGTTATAGACCTGTAAGCATTTTAAGCATTGTATCAAACATTTTAGAAAATTAGTGTATTCACAACTTGAAATTTTTTAGTTGATAATGGTTTATTGTATGAATTATAGTCAGGTTTTAGAAATTCCTATTCCACTGGCACTTGTCTTATTCATCCTATGGATCATATATGAAATAATAATTCCAAAGGTTTATACTGGTATGATAATGTTAGACCTACAAAAAACATTTGATTCTGTTGACCATGATATTTTATGTGGAAAAATAAAATTAATATATATCTCAAATACTGACTGGTTAATGTCTTATCTAATAGGTTGAAAACCAACTGTTAGTGTGGATAATATGTTATCAGATTATATGCCTGTTACATGTGGGGTTCACCAGGGTAGCATCCTCGGTCCTCTTATTTTTGTGATATGTAAATGACATGAGAATTAGTATAGGTCAAGATCGTAAGTTTATTCTGCATGCGGATGACAGTGCTATTATTTTTGCACAAAAATCCAAGTATCATTTCTTTATAAAACTTAGACAAACACCAGAGTCTTGTTCGATAACAAATTGTCACTTCATCTAGAAAAGACTAAATGCCTTATTTTTGGTTCCAAGCGTAAACTGAAAACAAGTTAAAGAGTTAAAAATTGTTTGTAATGGACATATTTTGTAATCCAAAAAATCTGTAAAATATCTAGGCTTAAATATTGATGATTCTCTAGTAATTGGAAACACTTTAATTTCATACCAAACAATTCAATGACTGAGACAGAATGATGCCTGTACTGGCGCTTAAAAGAATGCCGTTAGTTACTGAAAGTTGACAAGAGAGAGCCTACTATAGGATGACTTTGCCAAGACGAACGAGGTTAAACATGTGCATTAACCAGACACCATAGAAAGCTTGAAAAAATTAACAAACGCTCGTAACCGTGCACACATATAAACAAGAAAACGTACTTTATTTTATAATTTTAATGTCCACATTATACAATACCATACGTTATTACCGATTACATATTTTTTACAAGAGTATTTGTCAATTATATACGTATGAAGACATGAAAAAAATCAATCACAACTTAACAGAATATACACGTAATATAAAAAACATCAAAAATATTTACTGCTTAACCATGCTTCATGTATCAATGGGCATATAAACAATAAAGTCAATGTCATTGAATTCAGATTTACATCCATGTTAATATGTGCTATGTGCGACAATCCAATTTTATCCCAATCTCCAAGAAAAGTTGTCGTTCGCCCCTCACATGCTATCTGTGTGCAATGGACTATTTTTAACCCGATTTCAATATAGCCTTCTCTCATCCCGCTATGAATCAAAAAGTGGCAATTATAAGAGTAAGCTACAAAACTGTACAGGCAGCAGTATAATTATAGTGACAGCAAGGCCTGACTCAATGAGGACGTAAATGTTATTCTGACATAGTGAAGACTCACATGCCGGTATGACACTAGATATCTGTACATTATCTGTTTTAAGCAGCTTCTATTACAGATTATGTCAAAGGAAAACACAAATCCTGTCAAATGAAGTATACATTACCAAAAAGTTTACTATGGACTCGAAAGGAATTAAATATATTGTATAAAATAAATATTGATAGATAGAATTATTTTAATAACGTTAGGTTGGTAAGCCATAAAATTCTCTTTTGTCGATATATTCGCCATAATCGTTTCTCGGGCGGTCGTACGAATGTCTGTAGTCGTCCTTCCAGTCTACAACATTACTGTTTCTCGATGGGATATCCCTGTCCCTAAAAATAAGTTAGAAATATGTACATGTATTATCATTGTATCTTAATCAAAACTATTCAAAAGTACATAGTTTGAAAGAATGCTGTTGGTAAATTTAAGTTTAAGGGGAATAGCGCATGCGTAATTAATTTGCTAAACCTATTGAAATAGAAGTAGAATAATTTGATAGGAAAGTTTACTATGTTTAAGAACATGTTTGTACAATTTCTTTACTGATTATTCTGTAAATATGGACAATAACAATGGTCAGTCAATATGAGCCACCGTAACAAAGAGGTCAGTTTTTATGAAATAGGAACACTTTAATATATGACTGTCTATCTGTCCTTGTGCTTTTACTTTTCACGCGAGCTTGATCAAAGTCTCGGCATAGTAGGGACATTACGTATCATTTTCACGCAATTTTTTGTTCAACCTCTATAAATGGTGTCCGTTCACTCAGATCAAAGCCTATTTAAACTATTATATTATGTGTCTGTACCTTCTGTAGTCTTTTTCCCTATATTGCCGTCTTTTCTTTGCCCAGTAACAGCAGGCGACTGCTATGATAACGAACAAAACAAGAGGTAATCCTAATCCTAAGCCTAGACCCAGACCTAATATCAATGCATTATTATCGTCGTCGGCTTCGTCTGAAATAATTCATATAGCAACCGTCAGAAAGATGGTTATGGATAATTGGCGAGGTATTTTGATGAAAAAAATACAAGTACAATATGTTGTATTTCTAAACGAAAGTTATTTGACATTTCTTTACTTTGCAGATTGGCATAAATAGCAAATAAGTTTTTCTTTACATAAATGATCATCAACAAAGACTATGTAATAGGTTCATGTCTTGAAATAAAAGTTTAATAAAAAATATGCACTGCTATGTCCACGTGTCATGCTTGATTTTTTTTCTTTTCAGATTAAAATCTAAAAAAGAAAGCTTACCTGTCTGTATAGTCCTAAAATGAAGATAAATAACATTGAAATAATTAAACATAAAATACAGAATATTATGTTAAATATGTCTCGTGACCAATCGCATTTTTTTTGAAATATTTAACTAATTTAACTCAACATGACAGCAAAATAATGAGCATAATGTCACTTTACTTGGAGTTTGATAGGGATTGAAAACTTTTCTAGAACTATTATAATGTTTTTTTTAATGATATTGTTAAAAAGCATCTGAGCTATAAATCTTTAAATACAGAATAGATATAAAAGAATACAGTTTGCTTTTCATACTTTTACATACATGCTTTATTTGTGCACAACAGCTTCGGTGTATACTCCCGGTAGGTCTATTTATGAAACATAAAAAGACTGTTCACGCCACAATAAACAGAAAATTATTATCTAAAATAGTATTACCTGCAAGATGCTGTGTTGTCTACATATTGACATGTTTGCCCTGTAGGACAGGTGACTAATGTTGAATGTACTCTACAAACTTTAGTTCCTGTATTGTCAGTACCGGAAGTTATACTCACTGAAATATTAGATTTATATAAATAGTTCCTACCATTACGGTAAACAATGGACTGGCAATTACGCGAACAGGAGAACATATTATTTTGCATGTATAGAATGGTGTCCTTTATAAATACTACTGAAAGTGTCGTTTATTGAAAACAAGTAGCTTTAATGTCGCCTTCACCTCAACCTACTCAATTTACTTGTTGTGTCATTTTCATTTTAAGAAAAAAGTTATTTCACTTTAAATGATGTCCAAATAATCTGCACGGTAGGCCCAAAACATCTGCAAGGTAGATGCAGTCAATCAGTAGACATTTTGACGGACACAAACGATAAAAGATAGCTCGTTTTAATATCATGATAACACTGAAACTATTCTATAAGTTAAATTTTCCAACCTTTAAGATAGAATTAGAATTAGAGTGAGATAGTAAAAAGAAAACAAATTACATGCGTATCCGTTGACTGTAAGGGCAGTGGCTTTAGTGTTGACTCCATCCACCGCCACTGTGTCTCCGTTTCTAATGTTTTGCAAATCACCGGCGACACGAGATTTCTCAGCATCGGTGTTACGTATTATTATTTGACTTTCGAATACTATTGATCCACACCTGTAGAAAAGACAATGGCGCATCATGTCAATGATTTTGCTAAGTATTAACATACACATGAACAATATCTCATTAAAAGGGACATGCATGTCTATTTAAAGATATTCATCCGCCTTATATTATGACGGCGTGGTTTTGACCGTTATACAACGAATCTGCATAAAACATTTGACATATTCTTTGACGAGCCATCTTATGGCTTCCTGTTTCGGTTATGGCAGGTCTAGCTCTTTATATGTCCTTAAAAAAGACTTTACTTACTATTACAATGGACACTTGGTGTATAAATCAAAAAGTTTTCATACATGTTCTGCAGCAATTTGTCTTTTCTTTGTAATAAGTTAAACGGTTGTTTTTTTCTGATCATTTTTAGATCATCGCTTGCAAAACATTCTTGTGCTGCCTACGCCAATGGTATAGGGCATGAGATTTTAAGACACTTAAAGTGGGTACCAACGGAAAAGATAGAACAAAAAACATAATCGTACGAAAAACTTTTAAAATGTTACAGGCTCCATTTGTTCAGACTGTTCATAATCAGTAATGGTTAATGAAAGATAACGACCATCTCCATACTGACACGGCTTAAATAGAACTCAACATTTAAAATTATGAGGAATGATATTACTTTGCTTTTTACATAACAACAATGAGACATTTATGTTGTTCCCATGTGTACCTCAGCAGAAATAAATTGACAGTACATTAATAGTAATTGAAATTGAAAACACTAATAGTAATAAGAGGCGTGAAAAATATTACACTTTTCAATATTACCCATTACGAGTAAAGAGCAAATAAAACTGATTTGTTTTTATCATTACTAGAAAAAGATTTGATAATTTGATGCGGCTTAAATGCAACTAGAGTAGAAAAAAATGCTTACCTAATATTATAGGCAACAACACGTAAAGTTGAAGAGAGTTTGGCTTGCAACTACAAATAAAAAGGTAAATGTAATTTTTATAATAAAATCAAAAATCATTCACTAATTTGACACGAATGACACATGAAAAAGTATTATTCCATTTGTATCATGATAATGGGCAAAAGAAACAGAAATATTTTTATATACACATATTCACCCTTAAATAACACCAACAAAGAGGTGATAATGGCGAGATAAACGGCAAATAATAGCAATTAGCTGAGGGTCTGCTTCTAAGGGTTGAGGCATCAGAATTGCAGCCACCGTTTAACCCTGTTCGATTGTAAGAGGCGACTAAATCGGTTCGAATTATTAGGGTCTATGCATCTCTTAGCTCTAGCAGGTGAGGTGGCTTTGGTCCCCTATGTTGCTTAAAGTTTGTTACACCCGAGGTCAGCTAAAATCATCTTGCCTGTTTCGGCGCCATATGACTGACCTAAACTGTGTTGGTGCGCAAAACCAAACAAACAAACTAAAACACTTACCATAGATTCAATTGATGCTTTAATTCTATCATATTTCGTTGGAACTTGCAGATCTGCCGCTACACACGGTATGTCAAGGGTCATTTTAAGTGTTATTTTATATTCATTTGCTAAATAGAAAAAGGATAAGGTACATCGATATTGAAATACATAGAAATACATGTACATATAACTGACACAGTGCAATATTATGAAGCTGAATTAATCATTTTTAAGGATATAAAATTAAAATCAAATTACATATTTGATCATTATGAAAAACAAACCAACACAGCATTGAAGGTGTAAAATGCAAATTTGGTTTACTGAAGTCAGTTTGAAGAAAAACATCCCTTTTTATAATTTTTAAAAATGACAAAAAAAAACGTGAGACTTTTACACAATTAATACACAGTTTGATATGTTCAAGACATAAAATAAAATTATGTTTCATCTTTTACGCACCCTAGCACCGGTTCAAGGAGCATTTTATTACAAATTACATCAATTCTACTATTTGCAAGTATTTCAATATCTCTTTTCTTTTGGTCTCTCTCATATTCCAGAATTGTTATACCTTTAACCATAGACTGAATATTGCCTAAGTCGGTGTCAGGGGGCGTTAAATATGTGACATTTTTTATTGTTCAAAAATAATCGTAATGAAACTGCTTTTGTCATCTTGATACATTTTGCACTACTGTCTGATGATTTTTTTTTTATAAATTCTACATTAATTTATTAACTGACTTCATTTAATAAGCATAATACATTCCTCATTTCGTATTTTGATAATAAGAAACAGTAGATTTGAGCGTAATGAGTTATTTAACAATATTTATTACAATATTAACAAAAATTTATTACATACTTCCCACACTTAATGACACTGTTGTGGTGCCTGAAATAAAAATAAATACTGTAATTACAAAAATGTATTAGCTTTATATTTGATCTATAGATTTACCAAAAATATGAAAAAACAAGATCAACAAGGAAGGACGGCGTTCAATAAAGTTCGGAACTGTAATGCAAAAAAGAATACTATGTAAGGAAGCGTTATTTACCGGTGACAAAAATTAAAGGAATTTTTTGTTGTTACTTGTTATGGACAGGTAGCAAACATGCTCAGTACTTGATTAAACCATTAATTGAAAACCCTGACGATTTATAAAAAAAATACAATATCATCTCTAGTGACTCGAATTCATCACTCACAGAAACAACTGTATGCTAGGTATAAACAGCAACAACAACAACAACAATAAACTTACTTGCTCTGCAGGTTTTGTCCGTATTTTCTGTGTACCCCACTTTGCATGTACAATAATAGCCGTCTAAGGTATTTTCACAAACCTTGTTTGGGGTACTATTACAAATGGTGGTATCCTTGAAATAACAATAAATTATTTTATTTAACGTTTTTATGGTTAAAAAATAGAAAGACATAGACATCAAATTAAAAAAAAGAGAGAAACACATAATCCCAAAAGAAAACCCATCACGGCGGAATTGAAAATGTTGCAGACTCGGTTTGATTGAGTCTGTTCATGGACGGTAGTGGTAATTGCAGCTACCGTCAACGCCCCGCCAGCACCGGCTTAAGCAGAAATCAACATTTAGCATTAACCGGTAAAAAGATTTAATTTCAACACTGCTGATATATGGGTGTTGGCCATCAGTATAGATCAAGGCAAGCTTAAATATTCGTGCAGCTTGATCAAACACTATATGGATCATAGCTCAATATTTGTATTTTGATGTTGAGGTTTGTTAATATTCGAAGAGATCGGTTCACATGTACATATTAGGGTTAGTATCCTTAACGTGTACTCTTTTAAATTATACACATAGGAGAAGAGGGCAAGTTGCTAACTTTGCGTTGCCACAAGATTCATCCTTTATATTTGAGAAAGATTAAGAACCAATTAAAGAATATATAAGTTAAAACTGTCGATATATATATCAATAAAATTAACAGAGAATGGCATACCGTTTTTTTCTGGTTTCTTAGAAAAATAAACTTGAGTTTATAGTTGCAATGTATAATTGTGTTGTATTAAACCTTCTCCTGCTCATTTTAACTAAATGGATTTGCGTGCCCTGCTTTTAATGTTGAAAAACCATTCCAATTTTAAGGGGCTTTCAATAATAATAATAATAATAATAATACCATGGGCAACCAACTACTAGACTGCACGTGTATTCGGTTCTAGCAGATTATTATCACAGTGACAACTTGATGATAGTTCCTCAAAATTAAATTAAACCAGATTGAGGTCTAAAAGATTTGTAGTCCTTTACATGAAATAATTGTTTGCATGCTTGTTTTAACAAGTTTTGGATAAACTCTGAAGTCAGTTCTAAGTTATGTGCATGCTTATCATTTATAACATTAGAAAACTCTGGTTTTCCTATCTAGCTGTTTCAGTGCGCGTTCTAGAAATTTAACTTACCGTGCATTCGTCAACATCCGTTTCACATGCAGGGCCAGTCCATTTTGAGTTACACATGCAGTAACCTGTTGTTTGGTTACAGGCTTGAGTTCCAACATTTTCCACCAGCCTGGATGCGTTACAGTTGCATGTTTTGGAACAGCCGCTTACATACTTATCATTATCCGTACAAACTAGACGAAACAGAGTTCAAAGGTAAATGTTGATATTTAATGTTTTTCTTGTGACAGAAATAACTTATATTCATATACGAAGTTTAATAAATATATGTTTAGAATTACCAAAAGATATAATTTTAATTAACCAGACTACAATGCATTTATAATTTGGGACGCCTTAAAAAGCTAATACATTACGTATTACTATGACAAAACCGAGGGGAACAAAACCGAGGGGAACAAAACCGAGAGGAGCAAAACCGAGGGTCGCTTTCTTTACAATTTTAAGTATTGGCGATATACTAGAATAATTATAATGTTAAATGCATGGAATAAATATATATTTAAATTACCTTCTTCGCACGTAGTTCCTTTATATCCGGCAGCACAGTTACATCTAAAAGAATTAACCTGGTCAATGCAAGTCCCTTGATTCTTGCACGGAGTATTTGCACAATCATCGATGTCTGAATTGTAGTTTCAACATATGATATGTTATAAAAATATATGTATCAACTTATATAAAAATGTGTAGCACTTCATCTTTAGACATGTAGAAACTTATGACACTTTTTCATTTACTGTCAACACTTGTTCAAGTTGTTTATTCTTTGAGGGAGGTAAATGTTAAAAAAAATTTTAATGGAAAGTGCATGGTAATCAAAACCATTATAAATTGTTTACATATGGGACCTTATATATGTTGTCAATAACTAGATTAAACGTTATCATGATATCCATCAGCGTTGGTTTTCAAAACAAAATGGCTTATTTTATACATTGTATACCCATAAGTCATTGCGTTTTTCTGAAATGTTGATAATTTAAATCATACGTTTTCAATAATAAAGAAATGAACGCTTTGACGTTAGCTCAGATGTTTCAAATATTTTCGGGGCATAATTGTAACTGATTAAGAATAAATTACAAAGTCACGTGAAATATTAATATATGGACGCGTCACAACCGCTGTCCGGTGCCCCCCCCCACACACACACGCACGCACGCACACACGCGCGCTATATACATTACTCAACAATAGCAAATAGTCTCATTATCTTGTGTTGGACTGATTCCAAATGTTATATAATTATAGTAAATGTCATTAAATTGATAAACAAACGAATTGGAATGCTTACTTGTTTGGCAAGTAGTTCCACTATATCCTGTTGCGCATGTGCAGGAGTATGAATTTAAAGATGGAGTGCACGATGCGCCGTTAAGACACGGGTTGACTGCACACTCATTTATTTGATCTGCAAAAATGCATTAAAACCAAATAAATTTTATCACTTAAATGACGCAACTGCAAAGGGTTTTGTTTTATGTTTAAAAAAAAATTCTCGTTTTTGAAAGAAACATTGTAACTTATTTGAACTACTTCTAAAGTCGTTCGCCTTTGCTATTTTTTGTTTCTTTGACTTTTAAAAAATACGTATAAAACTTCCTCAATGCTCACATAGACTCAAAATAAAACTAGAAGGGTTTTTGTCACAAAAACATATGTCTCAAAAACTATGTATGGTAACTCATGTGAAGTTTCATTGAAATCCCACCAGTAGCTTGACTTGGAAAGCAAGACAAGATTTTTATAGTTATAGCTCTGACGGCCATTGTGTGCAGCAAAGCAGAACATGCCAGTGACATGCACAACTAGGGATGGTACTGATCACTCCTGTAAAGTAAGTTTGAAATTCCACTAGCAGTTAGACCAGTATAGGCCGGAAAAGCTTTTTCTATTTATAGCTCTGGCGGCCAATTTGTGCAGCGAAGCGTAACGTGGTGTGAAATGCACAACTACGGATGGTACTGATCACTCCTGTAAAGTTTGGTTAAAATCCTACCAGTAGTTTGACCTGTGAATGGCGAGCAAGATTTTTCTATTTTTAGCTCTGGTGGCCATTTTGTACAGCAAAGCGGAACGTGTGGGTAATGTGTACAACTAGGGATGGTACTGATCACTCCTGAAAAGTTTGGTTGAAATCCCACTAGTAGTTTG
>NW_026862283.1:0-21651 GCF_026571515.1 Ruditapes philippinarum | reverse complement strand
AAGTTTAGTAAAGTTTGAATAGTTCTGTGGTTATACACTTGGTCAAAATCGACAACCCAATTTGGTCCTTGAAAGAAAGAACAGTTCTCTTTATTTTGCCAAAAGTGAATTATCATTCTCATTGCTGAATGTAAAACAAATGGGCTCGAATATTTCAACAGTTCATGAACAGCTAAAGTGGTTTATATCCTTATATATGGAAGACATTCCCTTATGTTAATTCAACAACTTTAGTTTTTGCATATTATTATGCTCATTAACAGTATAAACGTTGTTAAATTGTAATATTATATCTTATAAAATTTTGCATTACTTGAATATCCTGTGCTAGAATACGTTTTAACAAAATCAGATGATATTCAAAGTCAACTGTAATGCAGTTGGTGTATGTGACGTTTTAATTTGAAATATTTTTGTACTCATTATTATTGTACAGTAAGAGTTGCCTCTCTTTATATTCGGCTCTCGTGAAAATTAGGTCCGCCTATTAATATTCGTCTATTTCCGTGATAATGCCATATATGGAAGTTGCAAAATCGTTTACAAATGTTAATCGTGTTAGAATGTAAACGGAAAGTGTGGTGTTGTAAACCCGAGAGTGTTAATTGATGCAGTTACATTCTCAATGTCATGATGTACGGAAAAAACGTGTTATGTACGTTCTATCGTTTACATTTCTACGTGTCGCAAATTTGAAGTTATACATTTCTAAAAACAGTTTGCAGTTTATGTACGTTGCATTTTAATAGCTTTCATTTTATCAAATCGAGATAAGCAAATCGCTTAAAACCAGTGCAGTATGTAACTTTCGGATCGACAATTAGATTTTTACTAATCTGTTTAGTAGAACCGAAGCATGCATTGGCTGGATTTTTGGCAACGAATAGCCTCCATAAAGATGAAAATAATTATATCTTAAAGCTACGTTAAATAAATGATAATCAAAGTGTATATTTTGCTGACTTTTACCATTAATTGGAACATATTAGTATTATTATTATTATTATTATTATTATGATTATTATAACGATGATTTGTAAAGTGTGTCATTCTATTTAATTTCTGAACCTTACTTTCATAATTTTATCAGATTCATTCTTGTAATGAGTTGTCATTGCTAAAGAGATTTTTATGCATTGTTATTGACATGTGTATAATAATAATTATATGTTCAGCAAAAGTAGGATATATTGTTTTTGTAGATCGATTGCTCTATGATTTACTAACTTTATCGGACAAATATTGTATAAATCTTATTTTCTTATATTTTACGGATTGTTAGTTGCATCAGGGAGTTATAAATAATTCATATGATATGTATTGACATGAATTTTACCGCAAATATTTTTTCAAACCGGTATTACATTCCACTGTTATTCAGACAAAAAACCATTGCGTCAAGATGGCGAAGATCTCTTGTATTATAAAAAATTATATTCTTAAAGTTTTTTCTCTCAATATTTCAGCCATACGAAGCAGCTGCTGCAACAATTTCCTTACTTTTGTTCATTATCATAGTTTGCCTGAATGGACTCGTAATTTACACCCTCGTGTTCAGGAAACATGAAAAGAGTCGCCTCTTCTATTTTGTACTGAATTTAGCAATAGCAGGTGAGAAAATCATTTTTTTTCCATTTACCGTAGATTCTTATAAAAGTTTAACTATGTGTAAGTTTCTTTATAGTTAAGTTTTGTTAAACAAACTCATGTATATTCAGTTCTTCAAATAAGTATGTTAACTCAAATCCAAATCTTGATAGATCAAGCAGTATCTATCATACACATTCTTAGTAGTATTAAAGATTATGAAGCTGAATATTGTGACTTAGGTGACATGCTATCAAAAGTAAGAAAATAACAACACGTCAGATAAATGATTAATTCAACCCTTTGTTAAATGTTGAGTGACGGATGAATGAATATACATTTAAATTAATACATTGTTACCCTTGTCTTACGTCTGATAAGTTATTAGAATAATTGCGGTTATCAAATGAAAATAATCGCTTATAAACTACTTAAAAGCAATTTAATTACAAAAGAAAAACAAATCGAACGCAGAGAAAACAAATTTCAACACACACAATAGGAACAATAATATAATTGAAATTTAATCAAACCGTTGGTTATGATTTGCATTTCAGATTTTCTCGTGGGTGTATGCAGTGTCCTTGTACTTGGTATAACTAGTGCAATGCAGAACGAATGGTATGGTGGTGACTTTATGTGTAGACTTATACGTTTTATGTCAACAACGACTGTAATTGCATCTAATAATCTTCTGATCAGCATGAGTGTAGACAGGTTTCTGGCAATAAAATATCCATTGAATGTTCTTAGAATAGGTATTGTTATTTCCGTATTTCTTTAAAAAATCAAAACGTGTATCCACAAATGCATGTCTTTTGAATAACTATTATTTTTCATATAAAATGATAAAAAATTTAACTGACCGTTCCAAGGCGGTGACCCTCTGTGTTCACCCGATGTATGTCTATATGTTGTTTCATACTGTTTTTGTGAAACTTTTCCTTGTGTCCCTTGTTATTTACTCGTCTACGGTAAATATCTTCCCCTTTGCCCCAAGTCTTATTTTTTTTACTTACCCCCCGTATTCTGTCCCCTTCCCGTTTGACTTTGTGGGCCTATTTTTCAATCATTTATTTGTTTTCTTTGAAATCCTTATCAGGAAGAAATCATACTTTATTAGTCGATCGATTGTTTGTTTTTCTTTGAGTTCCTTGTCAGTTACAAATTATTTATAATTTTAGTGATTAGCCTCTCCGTGCTCTGCCTTGTGCCTTGTCCTGGCTTTGTTTGGGGCCGTCTGGGTTCCTTGCCACAAGTTCTTGTTGCTTGGTCATGTGGGGGTTGCGTTCGTTGAACGCTGCCAACGAACGGCGCTTTTCCTTGTTGATCTTGTTTATCATATTTTGAAATATCATATGTAAATTGTAATTCATAAACTGATATCAAAAAAGTCTGTTATAAGGAGAAATTCTTATCCCAACAATGAATTGCTTTTATTTTGAAAACAGAACAAAATGTTTCGGGACAATACATTGAGACGATTTTGTAATTATTGTTTGCATGATCCACGTAATTTTTCGGAAATTGCATAGTCATGTTATTCGATTTTATAAGTTATTATAGAATACAGACATTCTTGTAATAATAGATCTATACTCTTTACAGTAAAATTGGTCATTCATTTCAAAATGAATTCTTCGCAAACGAATTGAATGTAAATAAGAAAATATTATTACTGTATAATGATCTATCTATCTTTGCAGGTATTTATAGGTATTTAGACAAAGGCTTGGTCGCAGGGGCATGGCTTATCAGTATAGTGGTCTCAAGTTTTTTCATCATCTACAGTCGGGGAGTAAATGCAAATCCAAATAGTGCTGATATTGATGAACAAAAAGGTGGCTGTGATATCAAACTTCCAGATAAATGGTGGAAGGTAATGCAGCGGTTGGCAATATTGAAAATAAGCATTAGATAGATTATTATATTGAAAAGTATAAGAAATCAAATATGATATAAATGACAGAATTATATGAATGTGCATGCATCTGATTTGAATATTGCCTGGTATATCAAAAGATATAACAAATATTTTGGTATCATTGTGAATGATATATGTAACATTCTACACATTTAGATAAGTACTTGTTATTATATATAAACAAGCTTAGGGGATATATCAGTCTGATTATTGACAATGAAATATTATTTCAATGTTTTGTCGATTTCTTGTCAAAGGTTTGTTGCAGAAAACAAATAACTTATACATGTTTTTCACTTGATTTAATTTTATACAGCCGTATAGTCTTACAGTTGCAGTAATTATCTATGTGATACCAACAATCGGTATAACAGTATGTTATGTTGGTATATGTATCATAGTTTGGATGAAATGGCGTTCAAGGATGAAATTATCAGAGATAAACACCGATGCAAGCAGAGGTAAGACTGATAAAATATCATTTGTTCTTCGATGAGTTAAGTCTTGTTTACTTAATATTTTAAGGGCAATTGACTATTAATTATTTTGACAGATATGTGTACATGGATTTACTTCAAGAAGATAGGTCTTCAATTTGCGACTTTTGCATAAGGTTTCAAATATTGATAAAAAAAAACTCAATATATAAAAATATCGTATTGTTCTAAAACTTAATAGAAATTATCTGCTACATACATGTATGTAATATGGGATCATGTGTTTCACACCTGCCTGTAACTTCCATGTATAATTAGTTAATCAACGAAATAATTCATTAAATTGCAGACATCCCATTAAAGACCAATTCACTTTAAAATATTTTAAAAGTACAAGTCTTATATTCGTTTGTTTGGTACCTTCTGGGTGTCTTGCTTGGTTGTGTCCGGGGGCGGCGTCCTGTGAACGTTGCCTTTGCCTTGTTGATCTTTATTCTTTTTATTCTATACTTTATAACATTTATTGATACATTCTTATACTCATATAAATGTTTTTCAGACTAGCTGTAGATGACAGAAAAAAATGCTTCGGACTTTACTGTTGTCACATAAAAATTGACTTCAATGAAAATTTATAAACTTGAATAAAAAGGAATATAATTACGACATCATTGTCATTTTGAATTTAATTACATTGTTTATCAAAAACACTTAGACATTTACAACATTATTAGGACAAAAAGGAATGAACCTTTACTTAATAAATATGTTTTTCTTTAGCTGTTAACTTAATGTCAAGATATGTAACAATTAGGTAATCTTAACACATTATTGATATCTTAATATCATATATCATTATAGACCGACTTCAAGACAACTCATTAAACCAAGGAGTTCTTCCGAAGGCAAAGATAAAGAGCATCAAAATGACAATGGTCGTATGCTTGGGTATGTACTATAAAATTTGCAAAAATTAACCATGCGTCAACTTCATTAAACACTGCATGTTTTTTTATTAGAAACTGTCACATACCATTTTTGATCAAAGTTAAAACTTAAGCTTTTTGCATTTAATTTCTTAGAAACTTACACCAATACATATTACAGTGCATAATATATAAGCTGTATTTACTTCATGTAAATGTTAATTACCATTTCTGATTATTTAAAAGTGAGAAACATATTAATATAGTGATGTAAAATGATACATGCTTTTACATTACTAAATAAAATATGTTTAAACTAATGGTGCTAATAAATGTTTTTGTTCATTTTTAGTGAAAAATAAATCTTGTTATCATTTTAAAGAAATTTTTGGAGTTTATTTATATATATAGTTAAGGTAGAACACCCCTAATGGGCACTATAAGAAACTGTAAACTTGACAACATAGGACATTTATATGCCTTAAATGTCAATTGTATGCAGACTTTAAACAACATTCACCGTGTGGTTTATGAGTTATGGACATCTTTCTGAACTAAACCTTTGCCATTAGAAGGTTTTTTTTCAGATATGAAGAAACTCTTAATAATGTATAATATCATCATTATGAAAAAAGTTTTCCTATCGCTCATTGTAAAGAAACAAATAATGACATATAGGTAACAAATTAAACAAGCAAAATGAATGTTTTTAAACGATTGTTTTAATATGTATAAAAATGTAACCCTACCCCACCCACTTTAAACACTTATTTGACCATTTCCATATGTAAAAAGCCTTATTTAAAATGTCCCTAAAAATTCCACAATGAGGGGCTGTTTTCAAAGTTTGACTTAATTTTCTTAAATGTATATTGGTTGGTCTTACAAAATAATAAAATACTTTTACCATGTAGTTTTATTTTATTAAACTTTGAAAATATCTGGTATCATATTTGCTATAAAATTTGTCATTATTTAGTATATAAATACCTACAATAATTATAAAATTAAAATGAAACACTTTTTTCTTTCATAAGGGATCTGAGAGATAATAATAAAAAATGTTACTGAGATATAATAATAAAGAATGTTAAAAAGAAAAAAAATAAAGAAAAAAAGTTGCCCCTTCTGGGGTTTGAACCTTCGCCCATCAGTTTCAATACACTTTACAGTGATACTAGCCTTTTTGAATAATCTTCAAAGTGGAGATAGTGCATTAGGGGTGTAGCACCTTAATTTATATAAATCATTAAACTGAGTAGTATAAATCAGATCAAAACAAAACAGATAATAATTATTCTACATGAACCATGGTGCCTGAATATTGTATATCATATAATTATTATTTAATACACTTTTGTTTTACTTTCAGCATTTTTCTTATGCTGGACGCCTTATTTCGTAGTAATGTTGATGCACATATTTCACCCAGGTACGGTGGGGGCGAATTTAACTCTTTTATTCAACTGTCTATACCCACTCAACAGTGCCTGTAATCCTATTATATTCATGTTATTCAATCGCAAACTGTTCACTTGCGGCACTTGCGGCACTTGCAGACAAAATGACCAACATGCTATACAATCGTATGAAGACAGGGACACACAAATGACGTCAACCTGACTAGGTGCTTGCATCTGGTCAGTACTGGAGATGTTACACGTTGAAAGAAGATCTAATAAATAAAGGCACTAAAATGAGTACAGTCTTGATTTATGGCTAAATAATTTGAAATTTAAGCAAACAAAAAAGAGGAATTGCCACGTTTAATGCAAAGAAACATGTCTAAAATATTCGAAAAAAAGTCAATGCTTAACATACATAATCTACTGATATTTTTGTCTGATTCCATAGGAATGTTACTTTTTTTGTTATAACTTCAGATATTTAAGCAACACCGTAATTCATTAGTACTGAAAATATTACACTCTTTAAAACTGCTGCAATAGTCCGTCCCATTTTTTATCAACAATCTAATTTGAATTTGTTTTATTTGTGTACATAATATATATTTTTTATCAAAACATATTTGAAAATTCCATGTTAAATTTATTAAAATAACACTAACACGCTTTAGTATATCTTAATACTCAGTATATAAAACGAACATGCAAGATTAATATCCTTCTCAAAGACGATTGTATAGATAACTTGTTTGAGTATGTAAATAAAGAAACTCGTGTTTGAATATGTAGATTAAAAAATCATGTTTTAATATTTGATGAAACATGTCCTGTTTGAACATATAAATATTTTGTTTTATTATACAAATACAAATATCCTGTTAGAAAACTTTGACATAAATATTTTGTTTGAATACATGTATGTTAATATAAAGACCCTGTTAAATTTTGTAAATATAAATATTCTGTTAGAATATGCTATTGACTTTTTTGTATCCAGTTAAAAGATATACTACGCTCAAATTTTATATTTTAGAGATTGATAATTGCTACACAATCTCTTTGTAAATATAGAATTAACATGTTTTGACTACACACAAAGTAGATATCTTATGTTTTAAACTCTACACACTATAGGTGGACCTAACAAGAATATATAGTGTCGTTAAAAACTGGTGGTTTGTTTAAGAAAGAATCAACTTTACTTGACCTGTAATAGGAAATACAGCTTCCAACATACAGATTGTACATTCTTTTACTAAAATAAGACATAGTGAGAAAGAATAACATAGATTTCAATTAATTTCTGGGATAATTCTTTTTCTTAGTTGAGCATAGTATGTCTTCAAATATGTTAATATGAACATCCTGTTTGATTATGTAAATATAAATATCTTAATGAAATATGTAAATATAGATACATGTATCCTATTTCTATATGTAAATATAAATATCCTTTTGTAATACCTTTTTAATTATGTAGATATTAATGACCTAATTGTTAATATTAATCTGTCATCATTGCATTAGCGATTATGTTATATAAAAACCAAAGTGAAACATCTGCGTGTTACTGATTTGGACCCAAAAAGGCGGTGTTACTGGGCTTGTTCTATTCCGTCATTAGTAAGATATCTCGTAGATGCTGCATAACTACAGAGTCACCATTTTCATCTTTAAGACTTGACACTATATAACTCGACTAATTTAAAAGAATCTGCACATTCGAGTGCACTATTACACGATGTTACACAGGAAAGCACAGGCAAATTTAGTGGGGAAAAGATTAATAATTCTAATTTTTTCGTGGTTTGTAACATTTGAATCATCTCCTAACATATTTCTGGAAAACAGAATTTGACAGAGTTCTAAAGAGCTTTTGCATATTAATATTGACAGGGGTTCGAACACAAAGCGGTTAGAGGTTTTCTTTTCAGAACTTTTTGCAGTTTTCAATAAAAATATATGAACATATAGAATCGTAAATTTAGAGGCATAGGTTTGAAGTCAACTACCTTAAACATTCGGCTTTAAAACCACTTATCCCTGTGACAACAACTGCGATAACAAATCGAAAACAAAATTTTTAACAATATTTGATTTATGACGCAATATGGATATTGACAGTTTTAAATGATACCGTTGTTCATTTAATTTTATAAAGGTGATTAGAAAGTTATCGATTCTGTAAGGGAGCAACTAAGTGCAGAACTAAGTGCAGAAACTGTTTTATTTTGTGTACATTATATTTCATGTTAAATAGTCACGAATAAATGTTACATTTTATAAATAAGATGCATGTATAAAATCAAATTAAATCTTAAATCACTCATCTTATGTTTTGATTTGATTTTGTGTTAACTTTAATTATACTTTAATCACGTAAGGGAAACCGACATTATGTTTTTAATAGCTTAGATTGTGTATTATGAATCAAATAATGAACCGTCGACAACGATATATGTCAAAATAATGAAGTTTTATATAAAAACACAACTTTCCGCGTAACGTAGCACAAAATGCTAATTTCAACAATGATTTTGACAAGATAATTGTACATTAAATTAAGCAGGTGTCAGTTGTTAGTATAAAATGGTGATTCTATTTGTCTAAATTTTATTTGTTTTGTGATACAACAATAATAATGTCTGCATTAACTCGATTTTATTTTCCTCTTCAAATCTGAATATGATAAAATATAAAAAATGTAAATATTATGATGAAATAATAAAACACATTTCGAAACGTTTTGCTAGTTATCAGTTAGGTCTGACTCAATATTTACAATTTAAATCGTCCCAATATTTTAGTCTTCGTCCCTTTTGCGGTTCAAATATTTTCATTCATCGGAGGTGGCCCTAACAGATCACCATAGTTCAAGTTCTTTTAAAAATTATTCTCATTAATGTGAGAACAGGTTAGCAGTAATTGGTTATTTGAATAAGATTTTATATATTATAGAGAGAAGGAGCAGACATTTAAGAAGGATTCGGAAGAAGTGTTAACACGAAGTGGTGAATCTGAAAGGAAATAAAATAGTAAGCAAACAGTGAAGGAATGGAAGAAACCAAACACATAAGAATAAACAAGAAATAAAACATATAAAATAAAAAAATGTCACACTATTAGGATGAGAAACGATTATTTTTGATATACTGTTAAACAAACTGGCACGAAATATCAATACGGCATGTACCTTGTTGTTAAAAAAGATATGATGGAGACATTTACTAAATATTATTTATTAATAAAGTAAAGGGATTGTTTTTATTATGACGCAACTATGATTAATATTTTACAAAAACTAAAATGAAATTATTATCTCGTTATCAGCAAGTACTTAAAACATGTTATAAATCAACAACGTACCACATCATTGGATCGACTATAATAGCTTGTTACTATATTAAGAACTTAACAGCCGACACAAATACTCATGTGAGTATTTACGGAATTTGAAATAAAAGTAATAATGATAAAATTCACAAATAGAAAAGAACCATTCATTTATGGATTCAATTTAACGGGTAAATGAAATATGCTTAATGTGTTGTTTTAAAATATAATTAACAGACAAGACACCCAAAGGCAAATTCAATGAGGTATTGCAACAAGCCAGCCAGAAAAAAAGTTTAACTAAAGGAATCTTTTAAAATGCCACAAACACAACAATAATGAACGATATTCAAGGATCAAAAATGTTGAATTTGATTGAAACTGTTAATCGGTTGTAGTGATAAAACATGAATAAATACATAGCAAGTTCACACTAACTTGTACCGGCTACGTTGAATTTAACAATACTAGTATGTTCATGGAATCTTCACTTTGACAAAATCTGTCATTCCTATGAACAATGGCGCTTATCAAGGTATACATTATTTTGTTCCCTAATTATAAGCTGAACTATATTGCCGAAACGGAAATAATGCACACTTGAAAGTCTTACACGGAAAATACAAAATAATTATCTAAGAAATGATCATATATACATTCAATCCATTAAATTGAGAGCATTACTTATTTGAAATTGGAGTCAAATTCCATTTATTCCAACACAAAAAAAACAAGAAGACAAATTTGGTTTCACGATATATATTTAAGGTTTTGCGAAATTTTGTCAATGTGGCTGGTGAAAAGAAAATGTCGATACGAATTAAAATATATGTTTCATGTATGCCTCGACATCGGCGACACTGTTATGATTGAATATGCCTTACGCAAATTCAATTATTTGATACTTACAATTTAGAGAAATGTAAATCATGCTTCAATTCATATAAATGGCAAATTTATGTTCCATATAAATGAAAATACACTACTCACTACATGTCATATCAATGTCAGAGGCGTTAAAGGAAGCTGATGCTTAACAATAACTTTATTAGTTTTAACCTCTTCAAAGGATTATAAATACAGACAAGAAGTCTGTCTGTTTCCAGCCATGACAAAAAGCTCCAACATATGATAGTCTGAAAAATACAATAACCTTTCGGCAGCAAATGTCTCAATTTATAGGGAGGGAGTGTATGGTTATAACTGTGTAAAGCTTGATTGAATTTAAGTTGAAACAATTTGAAATTTAGATGCTACCTTCTTCGAAGTTTTTATCTGAAACAGAGCGCTACCACGCTCAGCTTCTTATATAGGTGCGCTTAGAATAACATCAATTTTGAACCAACCAATGGGCCCGTCATAAAATCAGGTTTTACATGGAATAAAGAGTTCAATCTTTAGCGATTGAGCTGTGGATTATTTGACATTATTTTTAAACTACTTGCAGAAAATACGCGTATTCTTTCGTAGCAAATGATTTAACATTGACATATTTTAGTACGACAGAAAAATAATATGTGATCTCAGACATATTCTCTCTTTTTATTATTACTGTCAAACTAAAACCAATTTATCTTAATTAGGATGAATGAAACATCTTTCAAAGAAATATACATTTGTACAAGTATTCCCGTGTTGATAGTAACTGTAATCTTCTATTGTCATCAAAGTACCTTATCTACTATAGATAAAACGCCCTTGTCTCTCATTTCATCATTATGATGACGTTAGTCGCTTTGTATAATGTTCATACAAAACGCATTTATAATAAATGTGAGTTCAATGAATGCATAAAAAATTATAAACTTCAGATTCTATCAAAGCCAAATTATGTGTCACTAGTTCAAATGACTGTTTGAAATATCATGATTTATTTCATTCAATCAGTCTATTGTTTCCCTTATTGAAATTAATGTAGTCTAAAACGCACGTAATTCATTGAACACATAGTTAAACATTCATGCATTAAAAACCAAGCAAGGAACATCAATAGCAATACTGAAGTACATGTATAACACTCTTGGAAATAATACTTTGCTTTTTGAGTACAAACAGCAGTTATTTGTAAATTAATTTACGAACGAGGTTTATTCCTAATAATAAATAAAGCAACTTATTTAATTTTACCCATGACTTTTGGTGCTATATCAGTCAAATATATTTCATATTTGTAAACAATTAAAATGAAATATAATTATAAAAGTGGGCGGAGTCAAAACTCATATTTATTTTAGGGGACTTTTTTTAGCCATTATGTTTACAAAAGCTGACAAATAAATAACAACTTTTTGTTGAATTTTGATTTGAAAATTTTCTAGTATTATAGAAAATGGTCTCACTTAGAAAATAAATCCGAACACCAAATTCTTTAATTCAGTCCTTAACCCTGTACAGACGTTTAAAAGAGTTGATTGCGTGACGTCACAATGTAGCGCTCAAGATCGCGTGCAAAACAAGACAATAATTTTATCACTGCGCGCTGTACAATTGAAGTTGCATAGCAAGCAAGGGGGTTCGTAAACATTTTAATTTGATGATGAAATTAAATAAAAATGTTATTTTGTCGTTTTTCGTGAAATATGGTATATATTTTCACTCAACATGATAAAATGTCACATATTTTCACTCGCCGTCCCGGGTCGTGAAAATATGTGACATTTTATCATGTTTCGTGAAAATATATTCCATATTTCACTCAAACAAAAAATATCCTCTTAATATTTATCTGTATTAATTTAAAAGTAAATATTTCATTCTTTTTTTTTTTTTTTGCTTCAAGTTAAATGTTCAAGCGTGCACTGTTATTGTGTAACAGGAAGCAAACAAACCGATGTACAAAATGCATTATCAATCAAATCGTTAATATTACTGGACAAAACATCGTAATTCAAGTTAATTTTCTTTCATGCTGATTTACTTCAAAACATCAAACTGCAAGTGATATAAGCATGTTGGCCTATAGATAAATAAATGTAATCTTCACAAAGACGGCAGTTGTCCGACAAAAAAGTGACCAACACGCATCCACATGTAAGAACATTTACAAAAACGTCGCTTTTTTAAATAAGAGGCTTTCCGTCCTCGGTGAACTGTTACGATTATGTTTTTGTAAAGTTAGGTATACTACAAGAATTAGCTCTAAGTACTTCAGCTTCCTAGCATTACAGTGACCTCCTAGTATGCCCGGCTATAGTTCGTCTCACTGACAGGTGCTGCTGCACGTTATTCCTTTTACAATTTGTTTAGTATGTATAGAAAATAGTTTCATAAGTTCTGTGAAAAGCAGTCAACACATTTAAAAAATTACAAACCGTCATTTAACTTAATAATTGAGTGCAATTTACCATAAAGATAATATTAGTGTATAGATGCTGAATTTAGTTTTAAGTGTCTTCTGACATTCATGTCGAGTTCTTTTCGTCTAAAATCAATTTGAAATTCAATGTTCTGTTTTAAGTGATATTTTCGCAGACGTTATATATTAAATAATTTTGAAAACAACATTGTCTAGGGAGTAAGTTTAAGCGTATATACATTTAAAACATAATTGTTTCCAGGTATTAAATAACGAATCACCGCGGGCGGGCAACAAATTCAGCTTACATTTAATTTTCATCTGTCGGGATTTAAACCCACAGTGGAACTAACATAATTGTAAAGTTTTTCAGGCAAAAGAAATTAAGCCAAACTCATTAATGTATTCTTTGTCAAAATCTTAACACTTCACGTATGTTGCTATTCGTATTAAATGTAAACACAACAAAGGCAAAGAAAAGAGACTGGGGGAAAAGGATATATCTTTATCCTTAAAATGATAAATATTTTGAACGTACAATCTTGCCAAGAGTTTCAAGTTTATCTATGGAATGAAAATTATGTTTATAAACAACGGTAATAGGCATGTTTTTTGTGTGCAGATATTTCAGAAAGATAAACATTATCGTGATAAAATTATTACTTTTGTAAGCTTATCTACCCTTTAAATGCATCTCAGTATCTGTTTCCGATGGAACAATATTTATCAACAAATAATTTATCAGAATATTAGGCACTACAACTTGATTAAATGAACAGTGTAATATTTTGAATTTTGTTCATATTTTTTGTAGCAATGAGTTTTAAAACTTTTAGGAAACACATAATCACTTAGTACATTACTCTTGATCATCTTCGAAATTAAAAAGAAATAACGGATATTCTTTCAATGTAAAACTTGCAAATTATTTAAAATGCAGTGTATTATTTCTCAACAAGTGCAAAACTGAATTTCCTTTGCAAAGAAATACTCTCCCATTATTTTACTTTATAATATTTTCCCGGCGAACTATTCACGGTTAAAAGGTAGGGGTTAGATATATTATATAAGAGACAATGTGAACAAATAAACATAATTTAAATCTGTATCTGAATAGCAGCAGGTCATGCATGACAAGGGATAGACAGAACTCTTCCCAACACCTTAAGTAGCATTTAGAATGAACGTTATATGTTTTGGTTTCACAAAAGAAGACATTACACTGAATACCGCTTTAAACTATGCTAGGGGGCGCGAGAGATATTGAACTATTTCACTATTTCCCATAAACATATTCAATCAAAGCATTTGCAACCGCGCCTGTTTCTGAATTCATTTTCAACAGCGTTCGTCGGAAAACATTTGTTAATACGACAAAAAAACCTCGTCAAAATTGTTATTTTCATCTTTTAAAAATTAGTTGTAGGTGCTTAATTAAACTTTAATGATTAAGCTTGTCTTACATATTGTATACTGTGTCAAGAACTAATTCAGATGTTGACGAGTGTTTTTGTTAAGTATACAGATGTTTTCTGACGAACTCCATGACAGTTATCACAAGAACGCCTTAACAAGTTGTCATAAGAACTCCATCCTTCGTGTAACATTGTCTCCCCGTGATTATGTTAAGCATTGATAAAAATTGATAAAACCAAACCATGCCTTGTAATCATGTACTGTTATCATTGATGTATTGATTGCAAGAGATAATTGTAAAAACATAACATTATCATTGATGGGAAAGGAAACGCATTCCGTATTGTAATATCTAAAGAAATTCTTTTCATTTATCGACTTCCATATACTAAATTATGATGATCAAACATCTCGACAATGCGGTTAATAAGTTACATTTTGTTGAATATAATTTACGTTTTTAGTGTTGATATATTCTCTAGGAAGTTCACGTGATAGTACATAAAACAATTTTGATACAGAAAAGTTGTAAAATTGAAATTAGAAGTCATATATTAGCAAACTAATGATTATTACAAAATCCTTAATTTACATTATTTGACCCATTTGATCATTGAACTTTTATGCAGTTGAAAGTTACTCACAGATTGCATTCTTGTAATTGTCTATATATATCATAATAGGATTTCCTCAAAGTTAAGATTTATATCTACTTGTTAACAACAATATCATTGATTTCCATTAAAAGTCCATTAGTGTATTACATATCAATTTATCAAAATACATATGAGACTTCCAGATTTGTTATTCAAAATATATTGTATGGGTGTGCGTTTATTTCAAGTTGTAGGTCAGCGACTAAAACAAATAAAGAACAATAATGTAACTTCATGTTTAATCAGATTTGAGTAAAACCAACTCTCTTTAACAATTAAACACTACAGAAACAAAGTATAACTTCATGATCATGTAGCGATGTTGATATCGAAAAATATAATAAAACAAAAAATAATCTAAAGTACAAGATAACACACTGTTGTTAGAATTATCTGATATTTTCTCCAAATATTTTTATGTCACTGATAAGCACTTTTTATGTTTTATGGGCCTTCCCTGTAATGCTTATCTTTAGTTACACTTTTGATAACCTGTTGATGAAAATTGGAAAAAATGTTTTGAAATGGGAGATCTCTGAATGGGATAGCAATACAAACGATAACCTGACGTCGACCTTTATTTCTTTTCCTAGCCGCCAACTTTAATCAAACCTCTACATTGTACTTATGAAGTAACACAAATATAATGTTACGTACCAATATCATTTTATTATCATTCACTTACGACATTAATATTAGTTATGATATTCAGTAGATAAAATGTTGCAAGACAATGCCATTTTAGAACTATGTCAATATTAGTGAAACTTTTAATTATGTCAAAATCAACCCTTGAATCACGGGCTTTGTATAGTTATAAGTGTGTTCAGGTAAAAGCACACATCTTTTATGGTAAATGAGAAATTATTAACTATCATTATCAAGGTTTCATTGTTTTAGCGTTGATATTAGGCGTTACCGTAAATCGTGTATGCCACGATGTGACAACATATGAATCAGTATGTTACCATTACACGACTATAACGACCACTTTAAATTTTCAACTATATACTGTGAATTTGGTATTGATTCGAGCCAGACGGGTGAAAATTTTAAAATTATTGATTTAAAACTTCATGAACATGAAAAATATAGTTTCTATCTTATAATTGTAAGCCTGATTCTTTTAGTAATATATCACCATTAACCGTGGCAATATTAACTACAGATTGTATTAATTGAAGTAAAACAATTAAAATAAGCAAATTGTTCTTTGATTTAAGATATTGAATAATTAAATACAGATTTTTATACTTCACAAAAGCAGGTGTCAAAAGATGTACGGGTGCTGGTTTTTAGTTATAACGATCCTGTACTGGTCATATGACGATTTTTCGCAAACGTAGGTTTGATTTAATTATAAAAATGCATAAAAATAGCTTTAAGAAATTCATTTATTATAATTGGATTGAAGATGTCTAAAATGTCTTTTCAAATCATTTTGCGAAATCTGCTTCAACAATAAATTGACATTGAGTCAATGTCATTACAACTTTTAACACGTGAACATTACACAATGTGAATACTTGATATTAAGCAGTCTTACATGAAATGTTTGTCTGGGATATATGTTTTATCTCATTGTATAGATTTGAAAACAGAAAACAAGATTGCAAAACTGGAATTTTCCTTAAAATGCAAGGAGTTTATGTCGGAGTGTTGTTAAAATCATTCAAGGTTTGAAGTTTTTTATCACTGCCATCTTTATCTTTGTTAAGAACATGTATTTGTTTACATAAATATACAAGAAAAGTATTGATGCAAAGCATCAAAGGGCGACGCCAAAATAATTTGATCCAGGTTTGCACCTAAATACTTAATAAAAGATGGTAGTTTATAGCAGTACCATTATATGTTACCTGGAGGCTAGGCCCAGACTTGAAACTTAAACCAAAAAGAATAGACTCTGTCTTGCCAAGATGCAAAGACAATTTATAGTTAATTAACCAATCTTATAAGACTCATGCTATAAGAAATAATTTCTTCAGATTTATTTTACCAGATACAAGGATACCTGAGTCATCAGCATACAATCACAGGCACAATATCGGACCTGAGAAGAAAAAATATGACCAATATAAAAGTGTTAAAAACCAAAGATCAAAATGTAAATGACAACCCCTTTAAAAAAATACTATTAACTTTAAGTATATTTTTTAAATGGGGTCATTTTATTACATTTTTGGACACTTTTAAGATAAACACAGGCTTTTTATCAATTTGGGCATATTTTTTCTTCCCAGGTCTGATACTCGTGCCTGTGCATATAATACAAGAGCGATCAGTAATCACATGTGTCGCCTCATGATGGCCAATTTCATGTTGGGACAAAGTTTGTGACAGACGGACAGACAGATGGACAGTGCACAACTAGACTTGGTACTGATCATTTCTGTAAAGTTTGGATAAAATTGAACCAGTAGTTTATGAGGAGTAGTCCGGACAAGCTTTTGCGTATCTGGCAACACACAGAAAAAACACCTTTTTATCAAATGGCCATAACTCGGTCAACAATCATTTAACTGGAAAACCCGTGCAATATGCGCAAGGACTTGAGCTACAGATCAATCATGTAAAGTTTCATTGAAATTGCTTTAGTGGTATAAGAGAAGTAGTCCAGACAAACTTTAAAAATAAAAATTATTTAAGGGCCATAACTCTGACAAAAATCATTGAACCAGAAAATGCTGATAATATGCACAACTACCTTTGGTACTGATCATTCCTGTAAAGTTTAGACGAAATTGCACCAGTAGTTTATGAGGAGTAGTCCAGACAAGCTTTTGTGTATCTGGCAACACACAGAAAAATACACCTTTTTTATAAAAGGGCCATAACTCGGCCAAAAATCAATCAACCGGAAAACCCTTGCAATATGCGCAAGGACTTGAGCTACAGATCAATCCTGTAAAGTTTCATTGAAATTGCTTTCGTGGTATAAAAGAAGTAGTCCGGACAAATTTTAAATTAAAAATTATTTAAGGGCCATAACTCTGCCAAAAATTATTGAACCGGAAAATGCTGACAATATGCACAACAAGACTTGGTACTGATCATTCCTGTAAAGTTTGGATGAAATTGCACCAGTAGTTTATGAGGAGTAGTCCGGACAAGTTTTGTGACGGACAGACGGACAGACAGACGGACAGACAGACAGAATACGGAGAGGAGATCCCTATATGTCGCCACTACTCCGTAGAGGCGACACAAAAAGCTTATTGCTTAGGGTTGCAGACATGTCATTGACATATATTAAACATAAAAGAGGACCTAAAATGAAAATCAGGGGGACACCATAGGTACTCAGAGCAGTAGTAGAATATACCAGCCATATCAACCAGCTGCTGTCTATCAGAGATAAAACTTGAACCATGTAAGAATGTAATTACATATGGCAGATGTTTAAAGTCTCATGAAGAAGAAGAAAAAGAACATCTTCATGTGCAGTATAATGTGCTCAACTGTATCAAATGCCTTTTGTAGATCTAAAAGTTTCAAATTTAATGCAATCTGTTAAATGAATCAAACATGTGTCAGTTGAAAACCACTTCCAAACCCTGACTGAAACTGCCTGACCATGACTCGAACCCATGACTTTCAGAATACCAACTGAGCTATACGGCCGGCTACACATTTTCTCTTTAATAATGAAACAGTTCTACATCACAACATATTTCCCCACTATATTGATTTGTATCCTATAATTTCTGATGTTTACAGAGCATAGTGAGTTAAACTCATGGTTAAATGCCGTCACAGGATGAGACAAACTTACAGCTTGACCAGAACTCGAACCTGTGACCCACAGAATAATGTATCGCGGCTGTAGCGATTGAGCTATCTGGCCGCTTAGACAAATTCAAATTCAATTCAAATATTTTATTTACGTCTCATCACATGTACATCATATATATCACAATAAAAAAGAATAAAACTGGTAAAAGTACATATGCCATTCAGTATAGAATTATAAGAGACGTGTAAGCAAAGCTTACATCTATAGGTAAATATAATAAAAGATCATATTTACATACTTATATGATTATATACTATACACACTTATAATAAATGAATTGGGAATGTTGTGGATCTATCATTTTAAGTTTTCATATTCCTACTAATGTGTCTAAAAGTCTATATATAAAACAATTCACTAGTCTGATGTATAACAATTCTAATGAAATTTAAGAGAATTAAAATACTAAAATGTATAATAATAAAATAAATTCAATCTGTAAGATTCACAACACTCTATCTTAAATACCCACAACTACTAATAATACAATTCAAATGTTAAAATAAACACTGTACTATTAAAAAGACATTTATATTATTTACAGTACAGTAAAATTTTTCTTTCCTTTGAAATGTTAAAACAGGCTTTGGCTGAATATTTAACTATGTTTACATCAGTGAATAATATACAAAATTTCTCCTTATCAGATAAATTATCAAACCCATTAAAAACTCTTCTACTCTGCGTGTATAGTTCCTCTCTAATGGAGGTGTACAATGGACATTTCAGTAAAACATGTTCTTCATCTTCAATACAGTTTAAACAATTGAAACAAGTTCTGTCACGTACATTAAGATTTTCATACCGCCCAGTTTCTAATCTAATCGGTGCCACACTGCATCTAAATTTTGCCATAGCACTTCGAAAATGAAAAGGAAGTGGTTCTTTAACATAGTGTTCAGTTACAAAATGAGACTTTATAAGTCTGTAAGATCTCAACTTATTACAACCATTACCTCTTACTGAATCAACTCTGTTTACAGTTTGCTTCCATTTCTCAATTTCAATCTGTAACAGCTTATAAAAAAAGTGTCTACAACAGTTTTAGTACATCTATGTAAATTATCTATATTAAACATTCCAATGTTTCTGTACATTTCCATTATACGAAATATTCCGGTTTTACATCTTGTATTAGATGACAATTTAACCCATTCAAAAACTTTTTTATTTAATCTAGAGTCGTGCATCTTTAAAAATCTACAATACTGCCTTGTAACAGCATCCCACTGTTTTACAAATATTCGACTTCATTATCACAGGCCCCACCCACATACTGAGAACAACTGCCATCACCCTTTGTGTTCAGAAGGTCAGAGAAGTCAGATGCCCATTTTTCGAGCACAACCGTAGGTTTGGTACTAATTGAACCATCTGGCAAAACTGTTTCAAATGGAATATTTTTCATTCTCTCATTACCAATACCAATCTTCCCAATTTGTTTCCAAAACTGAGTTGTTTTGACTGTTAATAAATCATCAATATCCTTTTGAGCATTTTTAACTTGTTCTCTCTTGGACTTCTGAACACAACGGTCAAAAGCTTTCCTCTTACTGATATATGTCTGTTTCAATAATTTCTTATTACTAGTATTACATTTCAGCCAATCCTTCTCTGATTTACTCATTTCACTCCACATAACAGATAAATCATTTGTCCACCATGGCTTGTTTTTACGGAACCTTTTATTTGTTCGTTTTAATGATGTGTACTTAACACTTCTATGTTGTAATTTATTGTACATTTCGGTGTGAAAATATCTACAAGTTTATCATACTGAGAGTTAAGTATTTCCTGACCCATATCTGCTGTTTCTAAATCATTTATTAATATATTCAAATTAGATACAACATCTAAGCCACACAAAAAATCTACTGGTGGGCTTTTTGTATCAAACAAAGTTTTGTTTTTCGTAAAATTTTCTTTTTCATAGGCATTACCACTAACATCATAGCAGACATCAAAAGAAACTACCCATCTTAAAAATGAGTGATCGGGCATGATTGTAGTTGGGTTTACAGTAGAAAAACAACCTGAATTTGTCATCAAACCTGTAGTTCTAATTACTTCAAATTTATCAAAGTATACACTGAAGCTGTTCATATGGGACTAGGCAAAAATCAACCACAGACAATCCCTGTGGGCCGATAAAAGTAAAGTCATTTTTTTACTGTTTTTCTGCCATTTAAAATACAAAGATTAGTATCTATTAGAAAGTCAGTTAGGCATGCGCCATAAAAATTCGGAGAAAAATCTATAACCTCTCTATATGGTATAGTATCAATACCTGGTATTAAATCAAGATTATCTGAACAGCGGCTATTGAAGTCTCCGCACACATACAACAGAGATGAAATTGACTGAAAAATATGAATCTGACACATCAAATTTTCAAAAAAGTCATGTACATCAATTTGCCTTGTTGAATTATAAGGAGGCAAATAACAAACGCATATACATATTGTTACATTTGAATCTTTCATTTAAATTTATAAATGATAATACATGTATTGATCAGTCTACAGGTTATAGTATTAACATTGGTGTTTGAATGGAATAAAATAAAGATTGAGTTGTATGTGTCTAACTATTAAATGTCCTTCTTTTAACCTTCCATTAGACTTTACTATATAGCTAACTGCATATATATATATCAAGTGTTAAAAATGAGCACCTATATGTATAGCTTTAATATTCTACCTTTCGTTTTTTACCAAAGGTTATTTTATTAACAATTTATATACAAACACATAGAAAATAATAATGAGTATCACTTATTGATTAGAATATTCTCTAGCAGAATACCTGTAGGTATGTACTAACTGAACAAACTAGAAAAAGCCTGGTCTAAGTATATAAAGCCAGTAAAAAATTA
>NW_026862282.1:0-53489 GCF_026571515.1 Ruditapes philippinarum | reverse complement strand
GCATTTTTTCTAGAAAAGTTTTACTTTGAAAGAAAAATCAATTGATCAGGAAACCACTGAAGACTGCTATGAAAGTTAGAACCTAAGAGCGTTCCTTTCGGGTTAGGGTTTCCAATTTTAACAAACACGGTGTCCCCGGCACGTAGTTGTATGACAATAGACGTGGATCTAATTGACGCACGGTCAGGAATTTGGTCCATGAAAATGTAACCAACTTTCAGCATGTTGTGCATGATGTACAAGTGAAGCTGGAAGAAGAGAACGTAAAATATTGAACGTATTATGGATTTTCCAAAACATGGTAACAAAAGACACAAACCAAACACAAACAAACAAACAGTAATTTATGAGTGTGATTAAATTCGGGAACAAATCTAATACCTTAAATAACATCGGAAGCAAAAATCAGCTAAATATTATGTTACGAATTATTATATAATAATGTGAGTAGGTTTGTTTGTCACACGATTTTGATAACATAAATAGAACTTACATAGTCAGATGTTGTCTTTGGACTTGAACTTGCAACAAGATGTATTGTGTATGTTCCGTTAACAGGTGCGAGGAACACGCCAGAACTTGATTTGTATGCACCCCCAACATTTGTTAAAACCGAATCAAATACAACGACTGTGTGTTGTGGTGGATTCACCATGTGTTTAGAGAGCTGTGCCATAATGCCACTGATTTACCGTCTGAAATAGACATTTTTTATTCTACTTCCTTTCTCACTGTTCACAGTAACAAAATAATTTCAACTACAATTAAGAAAATGAATGTTCATTGAACATAAGCATTTATTAATTATAATTGCATAAACAGAGATGTATTCTATTAAATAATCAACACTCCCGGCAAAATTTTGACATTTGAACATGAAAAATGTGAAAGTTTGAATTTAGAAACACCCAACTTTTATCATGAAACCTTGAATGTGACACGTTCGCTATTTCATGAAATGCGGCGTATAGTCTAATAAAGAAAGAATGGAATCACATTTCCCAATCTCATATAAATTTCTTATCACCTTTTGATAATCATTTTTATTTCAGAGTTTCATCTATAGACATATTAACCAAGTCATACTATTTATGACATACGGAATAGCATAAAATTACAGTATCTGTGAATGTCACGTAACATTGTATTATTATGAGTCACGGTTGTGATTAAGTATCAACGTTATTGATACAGCCTCTAAGTTGCAAAATAAAAGAAAAAGAAAACTAGAATAGAAACTAAAAACAAATAGTGGCCAGTACATTGAAAAGATCACTTTTTCAGGACATTATATTGCATATATTTTTCTTAATTCTGCAAAATACTAAAAAATTGTACTGTTACAGTAGCTTTTTCATTCACCAACACCAACATTTTCCTTTTTGACATACAATACATTTATCGAAAAGAAAAAAAAGAAACAAAATCCTTTATCAAATGAAACATAATAAATTTTTTACCTGTCTTATTTCTTGTTTGTATCATTATTATGATCATGGATATGATATTGCATGCAATATTGCACTTAAAAAACAGTAAAAACTACCCACAAAAATTTGCTGTTTACTTTTTCAAAATAAACACTTTAAAATTGAGTTATAATTTTAAATGTCCAATTAATTATATTTCTACTGTTTGATATGTTCAATTATTCACACTTTTCATGTTTGATATGTTCCATTAATCATTACTTTCATTGCTGTTTACATACCGCTGCGTTTTAGTTCATCAATTTCCTTTGCCTGTGCTGCCATACCATTCTTCAATTCAAGCAAAGTCTTTACAATATTTGTTGTAGAAACGCTGAGTATGTTCCGTTTTCATCTAACAAAAAACGGAAAATGATATGACATTACACATTTAAAAACTAGAATTTTTATATCAAAACAAAAATGAAGGACTTTATTTATTAACAGGTGTATAACTACATTTTAAGTCAGAATATGATGCACATTATTTTGCAACTACTCTTAAATTATCAATATTGAAAAAAAAAAACAACATTAAAACAGTATAGTCCCTTAATAGTGTCAGAAAAAGTAAGTTATTAAATTTATTGAATTCATGGGGATTTTTTTTTTTCAATTTTAATTGATGCATGTTTTAACAAAGGTATCGATATAGCATTAAATGTCAAAGTATTAGAAATATTTGTCAGGTGACGGAAAAATATTGTTTGGCAATAGATTGATGTCGTTGTTATAATACCATAGCCTTCCAAGTAACAACATCGTTTCCTTTGCATCATCTTTCCAACTATAATGAAAACTTAATTTGCTTTGTGAATGTTTGTAATTTGTAAAAGGGTACATAACAGTAATGTAAATCATCTTTTCGAATCAGGTTCTCATTTTGTCGACTGATAAGTACTTTACTGATAAGTACTCATTTGAAGGGAATTCCCTTAATACATTTTGAAAAACATATTCTGAAAAAGAATCCCTAAAAGGAAAGTCAGAGTCCATTATGGAGGACAATTGTGAGTCTTATTGTCTCATACATTTATTTAAGGAATACAATAGTGGCGTATATGTATAATTCTTTCAAGTTTAAAGCGTATTTCATTGATATGTGATGAGAAATTACAGACCTACACAGAACAATCCGTGAAACATTACAAATATTTGAAATTTCAAATGGAAAAGGGACATAGCTCTTCGCTCAACTATCAGTTTAATTCGAAAGAGAATTTAATATACATTTTGATTATGATCAAAGTGTTATGGTTTGATCATGTAATTCAATGGCGCAAAAGAATGAAAATGTTGCTGAAAATAAGTGCTTTTGGATTGCTAACACCACAAGTTATGTTAACATTTGTGTATGTAATGGTTATGGTTTACTTAATGTAAAATTGAAAAATAAAATATTGTACATTCCTAATATGATCTCCTTATTCACATTCAACAGTACTCTATTTATTTGTGCGTTGAGTTGATAACCTATTATATACATGTAAATATTTAGTGTAAGTCATGTTGGATCCAATGATGGCAAAGTTACATTAGCAAGTATGATAGTGTTTAAACTTTCGCTTAGTTTTCTGTTTCAAATGTGCTTTTTGGATGGGCAAATTCTTGTCTAAACAAAAGAGGGGCCAATAAATTGGAATAGCACATGAAATGAGTTTGCACTTACCCATTTTTGTCTCCTTTAATTCCTTTATTTCTTTCGTCAGCAATGACACTTCAGCCTTCATTTCCAACAAAATCTGCATCAAGGTATTTTCATAGTTCAAACTTGAAGCGTGGCCAACAGTCTTGATATCATAAAGAACACCCAATGAATTTTCACTTAGAGAAATTATAAATAAAACCCAAAGATAAAATCCTTGAACAATTTTTAGTGAAAACATTTTCTTTTGGAATTGAAATCAAAAACAAATTATGTTAAACCTTTCCTTACAAACGCTTGGGTTGTATGATGTTGGCCTTGGTTTTAAATGAATATAAGATACGTATATATTGTAGTATGGAAGCGCCTTGATGTAATATTTCTGTTCACACCGTAAAGTATTGTAATTATAATAAATGATGTTCAATATTGAATATAGAAAATATATTTGGTCTCTTTCAGTAAAGGTGTGGTTAATTGAGATGTTGCCACAATTCGTTACCTTAGTGCCACTAACGGGTTAAGTCTTTCTTAATCTAATAGGAGTTTTACATGCTATCGCACTAAGGCGACGACATAGAAAAAGATTGTTAACTTAAACAGGGGATATATTCTAAGTATAATTTACATTGTATACTCAAACATAGTGCGTATGTACTTTCATTTTTCTCGTATATGAAAATGGTTGATAATCTTATACACATTGACTATTTATATATAAAATCTAAATTCCTGTCAAAACTTGAACGTTTTTGAATGTGTACTGAACGCTTTTTATAAGTATCATATGTTGTACTCGTGTCTTGAAAATTTAGAAAAGTCATTGTAATACATGTACTAGTTATATAATTATGTTCAACTAAATATTCGCCAAATTCACGATGCCTATGATTGCACGAAAGCGCGAACTTGTATCCGCAAAAGTTTCCGAAATACAGTATCTAAAAAGTTATTACTATTAAACTTTTATCGAAAGACTTTACTTTGATACATATTTCGTTTTAATTTTTGAATAATATTTTTACTTCTTACAGATTTAAAAGATGTCAGTAAGTTTGCAAAAGATTTTGTAGAGCTCAAAGATATTAATACAAATGATGGCGTTAGTTTAAACATATTTTATTTCTCAGAATATATATACATGTTATAATTCACAATATACAGATGCAATTCAAATATTCTTAAAAAACAGGATTAGAATGAAAGACAACATGTCTTATGAAATTCTTCTCCTAATGATGGCGTTCATGACAATGAATAATTTATGGAAATAAAATTTGTCAAAACTCCTTTATACTATAAATCATATAATAATGTACATTCTATTCAAGTTTGCACACTTGTGTCGTCCATGAATAGGCTAATTCAAACCGAGCCTGCAACATTTACAATTTTGTCGTTTTGGCGTTCCATAGGGAGTCCATTTTTTCTATTGTATGTGGATGGAAATATCTTAAGAAGTTTTAATCTGTGTCATTTGTTAAGTTTTTTGTGAGTAAAGACAATACAGAAGGAAGATATATTACTGTTGAAGAATGTATGTGAATAATGTATACAATAGCTTTAAAGTTAAAAGTCAACTGATAATACTGTTCTTTAGTCTAAATTCTTTTAGTAGTTTTGAGTTTTAATGATCATTATCTAGATAATGCTTAAGAAATGGGTTGTTAACGTGAAAACAAAAAGGAAGCTTTAAACATATTTAGGGCGTATATCTTTGTCTAAACGTTGTAAATCAGCTGTTTTTTCCTGTTATGCACTCAGTCTGTTTTCTTTCAACATTATTTTTCTACCAAAGTCTTAACATTTAAATCTTTTGTAATCAGGATATAAAACTTATAAACAGTCTTAGAGTTGAAAAATCAGAATGTTTTTGTTTCATTTTGCTTTCCACGTATTTCTTCGGCACAATACTTATCATATTTGACTTGGATACGAATCTATGTCAAACATGGAATGAAACGACTAACTGCATTAATGATTTATTACTGTTCATTTAGAAAATATTTCAAATGATAGATTAAGTTTTGAACAAATCAAAGTAATAGAAGAATGAAAGACATATCATCAAACACCAAGTTGAACATATTTTAATGCAATTTCATAGATACTCATTTTTCAACACCTACATTTAACGTCATTTCCTATAGACATCAAACGGACATCATAACGGCCTATTTTAAATTATTTGTAATTTGCTTTAGTGAAACATGATAAACATGTGTTGTGCTTTAATTATAAGTTTTATTTTATCGCTGAAACCGGTGCTAAAGTACATCAGGGATGTTTCACATTTTCATTATCCCTCATGTACAGACTCTGCAATTTTCATGCAAATTTGTGGTGCGTAATGCTTCCGAGAATCACTCTCTGTCCAGATTTTAAAAGTAATTGCCAGGCACAAATCGGCCAGAACACAATAATTTCATTTAAAATCATGGTGTTTTGACTCCCTTGTTAACAGCCTGCCATACTCATGCTTGACATGTTGGACACACCCTTGAAATGTATTTTAATGTGCAATTAAAGATCAACAATGATAAGTATTTTTTGGGTTATATCTTGAAAACAACTAAATTAAGTGGTCATCAGCTTGGCGGAGAATCAAGTAATCGCATATTGAGATATAATGTGGACATAACTTTTAGTAATACGAGCTACATAACTTGCAGTAATACTTATGTTACAGTATAACCCACCTTGGAAGAGGTCAATATCTTAGATATCTGTCTTTAATTCATAACATCTTCTCTAAATATCTGGAATGTTGCATGGTTTCTTTGGGTTAAGGTCAAAGTAAACATTCATGCTTGCTAATAACATGTTCAAAACCATAACAATACATATAGTTTAAATCTAACAAATTTCAAGATATAAACAGAATCAAGAGGTCAGTATCAACTTATCATGTATCCACTTCTTTTGTATTATCTCTCATTTATAAGTTATTATTCTTCTTAAAAAGTAAAATATTGCTAGTTTTAACAAAATTTGTTTGCAAATGGATTGAATACCTTAAGATGTTTTTATTTATCTGATCCTTTGGAGCAATCTGTCCTTTAAAAACAATCAACAAGTGTCAACAACTGTTTTTGAAAGATTTATGTAGACAATTGATACAATTGTTTTAAAGGAAGGTAAGTGCTGATACTGATCTTTGGTCTGAATTCATCTTTCAGATATACTGTATCATAACCAAGGTAATTATTTAGATATGTGTAGAAAACAGGAAAAAAATAATAAAGAACAAAGAAGTTATTTGTAAAGATATATAAATAAAACTTTTTTTAATTGTAAATTTTACATTCTAATTTACATTTTTTTAGCTACAGCCTGTTGTAAAATAATGTTTGTATTGGTCTAATGTTCGTACCCGTATTCTCGTCACCTGCTAAGGTGTTTGTCATTGATTTACAAGCAACAACAATTGTTTATCCCATTTTGACCGTGCACCTCTTATAACTGTCGCTTAATTATTTAACTAAGGACTGTTAAAATAATTTTCAAAAGATCGGTGGGTTTAATTACCCTAAAACAATTTAAATACGTGCGTGACATGTACCCATGTACGTTTAAATGCAGTGATGATAGTTTATTGTCGCTGTTTATATTTACCCTTTCACCGCCTGCTCTAAGGCAACCAGAAAAGAGAATTTAATACCATATGACAAGAAAATGGACGAAAAAGGACCTCTAAAAGGGACGCTTGTGTTTTTGTCTGGTTTCCTATATAGAAATGAAATGCTATCTTCATGTACGAAGCTCGAAAGCAGTGTGAATGCTTGATGAAAAGAAATCGAATACCCGGCTGAACGGCGAAACCTATCAGTTTCGGTAATGCTAATACTTGTCAAACCTATATATTGCCCTGTCTTGATTTTCAATATTGACGGGAAGTCATTAAGTGAGTTTTCTCTCGAACAAGTACACAATTACTTATCTCCCATTTGGAAAGAGTTATTTTACACATGCCATTGTAGGTGTAATCAAGTAATCAACTTTACGGCACTAATAATATATATCTTAATGATAAATACAAACCGTTTCATATATCTGCATTGTATGAATAGCAGGGAAATCATCCGATTGAATCTCACCCACAAGGTAATGCACGGAAGCACAAATGTTGACGCGAACAAATCCAAAATTCATGGACAAGTTGTAACAGTTCAATGATAGTGAAAAAAAGTTTTCGAACCTTTAAAGAAAGACTCTTCAACAGATTTTGCTTGTGATTTTCAAGTTATAAGAAAGTAAAATATCATTGAACACAACAAACAGAAAACAAGCAAATGCAATCATCGTGGCACCAGTTATTGATGAAATAGTACAAGTTCAAAGTCTAAATTATGATCATCCCTATGTTAAACAATTATACGTCACGAAGTCTAGGTCCCTTCACTTATATTCTATACAAAGGAAAAAATAAAACATTTTCTGGCCAGTGGCAAGAAACAAACAGCCTATTGGAATAGAAAGCACCATTAACTATGAATTTTTATTGTGACATTTCTTGTACAAAAATCAAATAATTTTCCGAAAAGCGCCACTTTAAAATGCTGAAAACTAAGTATCGCCCAAGCCGGTGCTAAGGGCCGCCTGGAGGGATGTTTATTTTTTTATCCCTCATGTACTGACTCAATCAAACCAATTACAATTTTCATATAATTTTATGATAATTAATGCTTCTGATGGATCACACTTTGACAGAGTAAAGTGGGATACACGTAATTCCCATCGTGTTACAGATATCTGAAAATTGAATTGACTTTTTTCTAAAAGTATTTAGTTACAACCTATGTTGATAAATTATCAGATTAAAAAGATAAATCATATTAACTAAAAATTAATGAGAAAAATTGTATTCGGTAATTGTTTTTTTCTGGGTTAAATATTTAAATTAGCATCTTGATTTGTACTTATTGAGTCGAGTCTGTGTGTTTAATTTTTATAATTATTTTTGCATTTTTGTTGTTATAATACAATAACATACTAGGTATTTTTTATAAGTACTTCTTAAAATGAGTCACAAGGCAGTCCATTTTTCCACAGATTTAGAATAAATAAAGGAGGTTTCATTAAAATAAAATCGGAAAAAAAAAACACGCTGATTAAGGTTAAAATTTAGTCAGAAAAGACATGGCAAAGGAGATAAAATATGAATTAACAGATTTTGTTGATCTGTTTTTTTTTTTCAGTTTTGTTTAAATTAAAGACTGTGTGAATACAAAAATAAATAACAGTTTTCCATAAATTAAAAGAAAATCTGACAAAAATGTCTGATTCTTCTTGTCATTTAGGACAATTTACCTGATATATAGTTCACACATTGGTTTTACATTAAAAACGAGTTGAAATTCAAAATCAATCGAAACGAAATCAAAATACTGATTCATCGATAAGATGCCATCTTTATTTGTTTTCTTAAAATTTAACAAGGGAAAAATAAAAGACATACCGTTTATGTCATTCCACATCAATAACAAAGGCATGCAGAATGGAAATCAATGGTGCACTACTATAAACATTTGTTCTTGCATTTAGTTCCCAGTTCAGCAATTGTGGCGTCTGCTAATATTAAAAGTGCGTACCCAATCAGAAAAGCTTCTAAGCAGAGACTTTGAACATTTTTTAGTTCTAATTATTACAGCTAATTAAATGGATATCTATGTGGAAAAACAAAATACATTTTTGAATAAAAAATATTATCAAGATAAGTGAATCTCTAATTGGCTGAACAAACTTATAGTTAGGACTTATTGGTATTTTTGGCAGTAAATATTTACCTTTTAAGGAAAGTATTGAGTAAAATAGACACAACTGGAATCCCTTAATAACGACAAAATTGAGAATACTGGCTCGGTTTGATTGAGTCTGTTCATGGACGGTACTAGAAAGTGTAAGTCACCGTCCACTCCCTCTAGCACCGGCTTTAGCAGAATTATGTATTTAAACATGAAAATGATGTTGGCCTTTGAACATTGTTTTTTACGTAAATGTAAACACTTTACAGAAAGAACAAATTGCCTGTTATAAATAACGACCTGTCATAATAAAAACGATCATGCCACGAGATCTCACGGCTGTTTCACTTTGGCTTGTGATTTTAACCTTATTTTTGTAAAGGTGACCCTTCAAAGTTGTAAAAAATTGAATCCGCAACATATCAAACAAATGGTGTTGAAACAGTTTGCCTACAAATATTGTGTTCTTTACATAAATATATACACTTTATATACAGATAGAAAGAATTGCCGCCATCAAACGCGGAGACCTAACGGATGTTTTACTTTGGCTAATATTTCTGTAAATGTGACCCTTTAAAAATGTACAATATAGAATCCGGAAGGAAATCAGTTGAATGGTGTTGACGAAAGTGGCCTACGAATGATCGAATCGCAGGTCAAAAAAATTGACCATGTCAGGTGGAGATCGAAACGGATCTTTTACTTGGGCTATGGCTTTGTTTACACTTTATTTATTTGTTAAGGGGTGAGTAAGTGTTGAGTTAAGTGGGAAAGTTGGGTGTTGAGTAAAGAGAGAGTTGGTTGTAGATTTAAGGGGAGAGAGAGTGTTGAGTTAAGTGGAAGAGTTGGGTGGTGAGTAAAGAGGAGAGTTGGTTGTAGAGGTAAGGGGAGAGTTAGATGTTGAGGTTAGGGAGAGTGTGAGATGAGTTAAGTGGAGACTTAGATGTTAACGGGAGAGTTTGGTGTAAAGTTTACATGATGGAGACATGGATTTTGAGTTAAGGGGAGAGTAATGTGCTGAGAAAAGGAGAGAGTTGGGTTTTGTGTTTGTCGTAGAATTGGATGATGAATTAAGGAGAGAGGTTGAGGTAAAGGAGTGGGTGTTAATTTGAGGGGAGATTTGTTTGTTGAGTTACGAAAAGAGTAGGATTTTAAGTTAAGGGTAAAGTGGGTGTTTTGTTATCGGAAGTGTTGGGTGTTGAGTTAAGGGGGAGGTTGGTGTTGCGTCAAGTGGACAGTTAGGTGTTGAGTTAAGGGGAGAGTTAAGTGTTGAGTTAAGGGTAGAGTTGCATGTTTTGTTAACGGGAGAATGGGTGTTGAGTAAACGGGAGACTTGGGTTTTGAGTTTTAGGAGAGTTGCGTGTTTAGTTAGGTGGAGAATTTGGTGTCAAGTTTTTGGGATAGTTGTGTGTTGAGTTAAGGGGAAAGTGGATGTTGAGTTAGGGGAAAAGTTGGGTGTTGAGTTAAGGCTAGACCTGGGTTTTGAGTCAAGGTGAGAGTTGGATGTTGAGTAAAGGGGAAAGATTGTTGTTAAGTCATGGGAGAGTTGGTTGTTGAGTTAAGGAGAGTGTTGGGTGTATAGTTAAGGGGAGAGCTGGATGTTAAGTTAAGGGGAGAGCGGGTGTTGAGTTAAGGGAAGAGTTGGGAAATGAGTTAAGGATTGAGTCGGCTGTTGACATAAGGGATAGTTTGGTGTTGATGTCAGAGGAGAGTTGGATTTTGAGTTAAGGGGAAAGTTGGGTGTTGAGTTGAGGGAAGACTTGGATGTTGAATTATGGGGAGAGTTGGATGTTGACTTAAGGGCAGCCTGGGTGTTAAGTTAAGAGGAAAGTTGGGTGTTGAATTAAGGGGATAGTGGGTTTCGTGTTAAGGGGAGAGTTTGATATTGAGTTAAAGATAGAGTTGGGTTTTAATTCTGGGGAGAGATGGATGATGAGTTAAGGGAAGAGTGGATTTTGAGTTAACGGGAGTGTTGGATGTTGAGTTAAGGGGGGAATGGGTGTATAGTTTGGGGGAGATGGATGATGAGTTAAGGCGAGAGTTGAGTGTTGAGATAAGGGGCGAGTTGGATGTTTGTTATGTTTTGGGGGAGAGTTGGATGTTAAATTAAGGGTATAATTGGTTATTGAAGTAAGTGGAGAGTTGGATGCTGAGGTCAGGGGAGGGTTGGATGTTAAGTTAAGGAGAGAGTAGGTGTTGATTTTTTAGGGGAGGAATGGATGTTGAGTTTAGGTGTGAGTGGGTGTTAAGTAAAGGGGAGAGTAGGATGTTGTGTTAATGGGATACTTGGTGTTAATGTAAGGGAAGAGTTGAGTGTTGAGTTAAGGAGAGAGTTGTGTGTTGAGTTAAGGGAATAGTTTGGAAATGAGTTAAGGATTGAGTTGGATGTCGATTAAAGAGAAAGTTGGGTGTTGAGTTCATGGGGGAGTTGGAAGTTGAGTTAATGGGAGAGTGGGTGTTGAGGTAAGGGGAGGGTTGGTCTTAAGTTTGGGGGAGAGTTGCATAATGAATGGAGAGTTGCATAATGAATAAAGTGGAGAGTTTGGTGTTGAGTTAAGGGGAGAGTTGGATGTTTAGTTAAGGGGAGGGTTGGATGTTGAGTAAAGGGGATAGTTGAAGTTGAGTTTAGGGGAGTGTTGATGTTGAGTTAAGGGGAAAGTTGGGTGTTGATGTAAAGGAGAATTGGGTGTTGAGTTACGAGAAAGTTGGATGTTGAGGTAAGGGGGGAGATGGATGTTTAATTGAACGTAGAGTTTCGTCATGAGTTAAGGGGAGAGTTGGGTGTTGAGTTAAGAGGAGAGTTTGGTGTTGTGTTATGGGTGTTGAGTTAAGGGGAAACTTGGGTATTGATTTAAAGGGGTTGGTCGATGAGTTAAGGGGAGAATAAGGTGTTGAGTTAAGGGGAGATTTTGGTGTTGAGTTAAGAATAGAACTGGTTGATTTATGAGGGAAGATTTGGGTGTTGAATTACGGGGACAATTCGGTGACGAGTTAGGGGGCGATTTTGGTGCTGAGTTAAGGGAAGATTTTGGGTGATAAGCAAGAAGATAGTTTGGGGGTAAGATAATTAGGAATTTGGGTGATGAATTAAGAGAGAGTTAGCTGTTGAGTTTTGGGGGATATGTGGGTGTGTAGTTAAGGGGGGAGTTTGGTGATCATTTAGGAGAGCTTTGGGTGGTAAGATAGGAGACAGATGGTTGATGAGTTAGGGGAGATATAGAAGTTGAGTTCAGGGGAGAATTGGTTGATGAGTTAGGAGTGTTGAGTGTTGAAATAAGGGAGTGTTGGGTTAAGTGGAGAGTTTGGTATTGAGTAAAGGGGAGAGTTAGGTGATGAGTTTAAGGGAGAGTTGGTGATGAGTTATGAGAGTGTAGGGTGTTAACTTATGATAGAGTTGGGTGTTGAATTAGAAGAGTTTGGTAATGAGTTAGGGGAGATGTGGATGTAAATTAAGGGGAGAGTTGGATGATGAGTAAGGAGAGAGTTGGGTGTTGAGTTAAGGGGAGAGTTGGGTGTAGAGTTAAGGGGAGAGTTTTGTGATTGTTAAGGGCAGAGGTAGGTGTTGAATATTTAGATAAAATTATGAAAATGTGTATTCGGACGATTAAGTCAACATTTATTGAGGGATTGAAACGCAAATGGACATTATCATGCCTACGGGCGTGAAATATGTAATTAAGTTTAATATATCCAAGTTCAAGGTCACTGCAGATGATAAAAAATAGAGTTCTGTTCAGAGCATATTTTTTAAGGTCATAGATGTTTGATATAGAACTAGTTTTTCTTAACATTTAACAAGTATGAACTATAAAATATTCTAACACGACCCGCATTTTTCCCTATTGATTAAAACTATTTGAAATTCAGTTATAACATAGTAGTCTTCAACAATTCTGTTTATTTCAGGTTGCCGATTCAGCGATTTTGGCATGTCATTGTTTTACATTGGAAGGGGAACGTTTTATAGATCCGATCAGAGATAAGCGTCCTGGCCGTGTTCTTCCTTTACACGAAGAGTAACACATACCACCATGAATATACATTCTTCATGTATAATAAAACAGTTTGTTTAAAGTGATACATGAATAAAAATAACGAAAATTGTTATTTGAATTTTACCATTGAGAATTCGACTAACAGCATCAATCTGATTAGTATGCATGAAAATGTCACATTATATAAGACACAATCAAATTTATGTAAATTTTTCAGCTAAGAAAAGATATTGGTAGTCTTCTAGACTCAATTGATACCAAATTTAGCAACATAGTTTTCATTTTTCTAAATTTATCCGTGATTCAAATGAAGAACTTTCATGTGAAGAAACAGCAGATACATATATGACACACTCATTTAAATGTGATTGAAGATGCTTTGTTTCCTGTTATATTGACGAGGTCACAAATATGTACTCGTTTCTTCTTTCTGTAGAGGAGGCATGAACGACTTGCCTTCTATATCGATCAACTTCTTACAGGAAAGTATTTTACTGTCATTGACCTGAAAAACATTGACTGTTATTTTTTTTCATCATAAAACAATAAAATTCTTAAAAACATTGATGCAAATATGTTTTCAGATACAAACCAAATTCTTTAAAGGAACCATATAACTTTTAAACATTTTAAACTTTCTTCTCTCTGTTAGAGACATCCATCTGATCATCAGAAAAATTAGTCACGTGTCCAAAAATAATAACAAAAATTAGTAAAAAAACATAATATATTGTAAGCACTGTGCTTATAAAAAAACAGCCCCATCATGTACATTTGTCTACTAACATACTCAATGTACATAAACGAAAATAGATTAGGAATTCTAACAACACGAAATATTAAAAATGATTCAGGCTCGGTTTGTGCCTGTCTGTTGATGAGCATTAATTGTTCAAAAATACCTCCGTCAATGCATATCTCTAGCATCGGCATAATTCAAACTAAACATTTAAATTGAAATGGTGTTTAGTTTGGGTGATAGAACATCTGCAGATATGCCAATAGTTCATATATGCTAGGAATGACAGGCGATTCGAAGTCAGGAAATCAAAGATGCCAGAGCAATAGCATAGATACTGATATTGCACGTAGACAAGTATTTTTTTGTGTTTTACGTTTCTTAAGGTAACTCAATCATTTGTTGACTATAAATACCTTTTCAATGCTATAAATAGGGACGATGCATCATTTCAACAGTAACGCAGAGAAACGCTCACCAAACCTTTGTCTCATGTCGTGCAAGATCAAACAAATCTTATAATATACACATTGTTTATATAGATGTACACTTAGAAAACTGTTTATAATCTTGATATTGATTCGTTTAATAGGAAATTTGTTTATTTACCTTTTTCAACGGAGTATATTGCGAATGGTGATGAACCGGATTATTATTTGCTCTGTTATAACAACAAAGTAAAGCCCAACGCCATTTGTCACTCAGATTAGCGCTACTGAAGTGCAGGACATTACAGTGCATAAACAAAGCGTCACCTATGATTTGAAGAAACACACAAAATGTACATTATTCAAATTTTACCATGTTTCACTGATTAATTCCATGACTGATGATATACGTGAAAGTCTCACCTCGTATTTAACCGAAACGCTAGAAATGCTTCTGTAAGATCAGAATTTTTATTACACAGATGCAAAATGAATGTAAAACAAGCATCAACATAATCAAAACAAATACATAACAAACCTTCTTCAAGTTCTGCATACAGTAATGGAATACCGTTCTTCTCTTTCTGAATTTCTTTAATTCTTTCTCTGTCAGCTTCGAACTGATCGCCCAATCTATGGTGCTCAATTATACCACATTTTTGTGTCACTGGTAAATACTGATAAGAAAGATATGAATAGTGCAGACAGTGCTGTTCCTAGTAGTTAGATGTTACAAAACTCTCGTACAGTATCATACTAGTACACACATAGTTGTAATAAGTAATTAAAAAAGTGGAAAATTCTTATATGCTGCTGTTGCAAGACGCGTAATATTGATAATAGAAAAGAAACATGTGAGAAAATATAATAGAACAATTAAAACAAACTAATAAAAACAAACAAAAGACAAAATCCCTTAAGAACGTCAAAAAACACCAAAATTGAAAATGTTGGTGGCCAAAATATCAATACGTAAGTGAATGCCAATAATTTGGTTTTACTCAGTTTCTATATTGGTTAATTTTTTTATGTGAACGTTTCTTCGCCATTGTCGGCCTAAAATTTTATTTTTACAGGCTCATCGACTGAATATGTACATGTGCAAAATGGCAAACTGACTCCCCTTCCAGTTTTTCTTTTTTATATCGATATGAAGCTTGTCATACAACGAGTCGGAAGAGAGGTTACTGTGGGAGTGTAATTTCCTAATACTAGATTTTATATCCGCCGTTTAGTCATACCGCGAATATAACATTGACAGATGCAAAATGTTTATCTCCTTGCAAACACTTCTTTTAAAAATTAACTAATCTGTAAACATTGGAATTAAGTTAATTACAAAGAAGAAAGAAGAAGAAACGTACATAATATATAAGGCAAAACTTCAAATAATTTTAAACTTTGTTTTTTAATACATGTAAAACATTCTCATACACCCCAGAAATCAGCCGAATTACCTGTAAGCATCCGTTTGCCTTTTCGCATTTGTCCATTGCAATGAACACTGTTATCATGTTTAGATATAAGCATCCGTTTTCATACCCATACCTAATAAAACATATGTTAAAATACAAAAAATGCACATTTGGCAAATTGAAACAAGGAGGTTCCGCGAAACTTGTTGAAACATAAGCCTTCTACTGAAACTTTTCATAATTTGCTTATGTGCATGATAAAATGAAAGTTTTTTCCTGGTTTAATATCATTATGAACAGTGCAACATATAATACTCATGTACAGTCAGTAAACACACTTCAAAGCAAAACTTAAGTGATATTTCTATATTGATAATATCAATCGTTTGATCAATGTCTGTATAGAACGTTTAAACACATAGTTGACTCGTAAGAAATAAGACGTTAACATGATACACAGTTTTAAATCCTACCCGTCATCCTGGTGCCACAGATGACGACCATCTTCTTTTGGTGGTTTTCCCATAAGTTTCGAGTGATAATGATAAACTTCTCCTCCTAAGAGATTTTCACATGTAGTGACAACTTTTTCACACCTGCCCAATATACCCGTGATATCGTCCCCAGGCTGCTTCCAGATAATCATATGAGTTTCCCTTCCCTCGCTATTGTCGAGCTAAAATTTATTTATACAGTTCATTAACAGAAAATCCAAAAATGCAAATGAAACAACAGTAACACAAAAAACGAGATGTATATTATTTTATGATTCTATTGCCTTATCACAATACATTATCATCACTCTTCCCAGATTTTCTGTTAAGATGATAGATTTAAAACATGATATTTTTGAGGTTTTTCTTTCAATGTTTCATTAACCCAACTATGTATTGTTATAACTATTTTTCAGTTTTTTCCCCGTAATTTATCGTAATTTTTTTAATGAGGTCAATAGAGAAAAAATGAAGTACAACTTCAAATCAATTTAATCATTCAATCTTGGTACAGGATAACAGACTTATTTGCCACTATGTTATTAAACAATGAAATTACACATCTTATGCTAAACGGATAGTAAAAAAACTAGAAAGTTCTAGCCTTGTGATCAGCAATACTACTATCTTTTCTCTCCCTTGTTTCAAACGCTCTATTACTAGCAACCCATATGCTGATATTGTTAAAACTCTGAAGAAACTATTGATAAACAATGCTATAACATACCGCGTACATATATGCCTTGAATTCGTCTGACTCAAAACTGGTTTTAATGTGTGTCACTTCCTCCTTCGAAAGGAAATTCCTGTAAATTATATGTTTATTTTGTAGAGTGTTAAGACATACCGACAGTGTAAAGGTCATTAAGCGATTTTTTAGCGATTCTTCTTGCATTATTTCAGTCACAAGCGTTTTAAGCAGAACCTTCTTGAATTTTTTTAACTTATCACAAGCTTCAAAAGTATAAATGTAATAACTCTATTTATTCTTATATGTCTTTATAATCTTAATAACGTGAAATCCTTCTTTTGAACATTCAGCCTTTATTCTAGATTCTGGGCAAAAAGTGATTTACACTTCACCAATTTGATAGACATCAATTTTTAAAAAATAAATTTATAAGTCTATGGGAAAAAAACTGGTTTACCTTACTAAAATACATCCGTAGTTGTCGAATTTCGCTTTCATGTCATCTGTGACAGTGAACGCATCTTTATCTTTCGTAAATGTACACTCTGAAACAGTAAATTACTTTTATCTAAAGCCAAAATAGTTTAAATAATATATTCATTTGTACTTAATATTTAAATTTTAATAATTGGTTCTATAAAAAGGCTTGAGAGTATGTATAGTAAAATTCAAACAATATTGCATATACATCACACACATTTGGTCTGCCTGGGAATCACTGGACTGTTCCTTACTTCTTTCGTTTTTTTACTTGTTGACATATATCAGCTAGCATAACAAGGTGACTGAACAATGTTTTGTTCATAAATGCAACATTTTCCCTCCAGCGTCACAACTAAAATGTTTCCTGTCTGTCATTTAAACGTGCTCTCACATTTAACACATGAAGCTAAAAACGCAAACTACAAAAAATTTGGACACCTGTCCAAATTCCTTTGAAATAAATCCCGCATATTTTTTCACCAGATTTATTTACCAGTTTGCCATACGCCACTAAAAATGGCGAATGGCAAAAGTATTATAAGGAAATATCCATGATCAGCACTTTCTTAAAGATCCTGTATGTTGTTGTTAAGGTTTTTACCACATTAAAATGCAATTTTATATATGTATATAATTATGCGCCTTAAAATGTTTTCAAACATAGAAGAATATGTTAAATATGTACTGCAAATATTTGTCCACATTATATGTAATCATTAAAATGTATGCACTCATTTCTTATTGGAATTTTTTTTTTTGTTGACTTTATAGAAAATAAATTTCTAATTACCTCCCTTTAATAACATGAACTGTAAATTCGGTAATACATATATCTTCACAAATAATGCCTTTGGAACTTACAATATTGGTCAATCTTCATTTGAGCATTATATTTATGATATTAAACCATAAAAAAGGATACATATTAGAGGATGTAAGTTTATTCTAAATAATCACTTTCATTTCATTCATTGAGCGCAACAAAAAAATCGTCCCTTTATCTAGTTGAAGGCTACTTTAACTTCTACATCTGTTATCATACAAGATAAATGTGGATTTCGTTTTGAATATCATTCTAAAAGTGGCTTTTTTCTCGCGATTTTTTAGCCCCATGCGGTCTGAGTGTAGTTTGGTTTGCTGTGAAATCACAGATGAACTTATAACCGTTTGTTCTTAATGGTCATTTTTAGTACCATATCTTTCAAAGGGTCTAAGAGTTTCAAGATGCCTTTTATGATGCATAACTATTTACATAAGATACAATTTAAGTGGTTGCTCAGCAGAAATTATTATTATTACATAAGTTTCCGAAACAATTCATTCCGCCAGCTTCACAAAGTTCGTTATTGAAAATGTGACTACGCTGAACAAAATTCAATTTACAGGTTGTATTACAGACCGTGTTACAGTATTGCGTTTTCGGGTCACAGTATAGAATTTTCAAGATGGAGCTTATTTATGGGGAAGAGAGGTAGGTGATTTTTATTCAGGTCCATACTATAATAAGTTTAGTTTCTAAAAAGTGGTTTTAGTCCTTTGCTTGTAAGGAACCGGACCCGGTATCTAGTCATATATTTCTTCAGACCCTGCATCGCAGATTTATCTCTAAATTGTCTCATAAATATGCAGATTTGACAGTTTGAAAATCGAGAAACCAACGCATTTTTCTCCCATTCATTCCAACATTATTTATGCCAAGAAAAAATAAATCTACAAAACGTTAGTCCTTTGTGTTTAGAAACGTTTATAAAAGTAAATTACCAGTTGAACCTTTTTTTTCTGTTCGTTAAATGCATTTGAAAAATAAATAATGTTACAGTATAGAGCGATGTGATTTGTGCAGGATTACAGCATAGACCAAGCAATTCTTAGCCGATTTTGTTGCAGTTTATACCCAGATTTCGGTTACAGCTTAGACCTCGATATTTTCTATCAATGCTAGGTAAAATGTATGAATGATTCATAGACTTTCAAATCTCAACTCAACTGGTCAGCTTATTGACCCGATGGCTATTCGTCCGTTTGTCGTACACATGTGTGTCCAATCTCATCCGCTCAGTCGCTACCTGACTAAATTTGATGAAATTTACATGAATTTCCACAAAAGTTGTTTACATGGTTTCGGTTGCAATCTGTGATACAAAATTAAAAAAGGCAATGTTTAAAAGTTTAAAGCTGAAGTCGTGGACGGTAGCTTGCACTTTACTCAACTGTCCATGAATAGACTCAATCAAAACGAGCTTGCACCAGCCTCAAGTGTGACGTTTGGGGTTTTCCTTTTTCTGTTTTTACCAATAACTTGATGCATATTATTGCAGTAAGCCTTAATTACATTTGTCGGCTTTTTAAAAACATTAATTGACATAGATTTATAACTTTCGTAGTAATCATAAGTCAGTGCTACGTAATATGTAAATGATAACAAACATTTGATGTTAGGAAAAGGACATCTTCCATCAAATTTATTTGTTTTGGTTTAAAATGTGCTCTGAATTGTTGAAGGGTAGTAATTCTAAGCATGTTGACTTTATTATGATGCTTTTAAATTATGTTTAAAAGATCCCTAAAAACATATTTCAACATTTGTTCACAACAATTATCTCAATGACTTTCAAGTCCGACGTGGTGGCCAAGGGAATTCTTAAAACAATCATCTTTTCTATATCTTTTTATGGCAATCTCGGCCACAAAGCAATAAAGGCATCTTCTACTTTTTTGATTAAAGCTACTTATTTTGTTTTACTTTTTACCGTCAATTTAATCAGAATTGTCTAGGAACTTCTTCTATATTTCTAAGTAGGGCGATTTTTTTTCCTACGCAGATAGCACATTTGCGAGAAATATATAATACCGGTCTATGTTTTTTAGAAACGGACCACTTCGTAAAAAGGTCCATACAAAAAAAATTCAGTAAATAAACCTTCTAATACATCCTTTTCTTCAGCTGGTTCCAACTTCTGTACTTCTGTGAATATAGGGAGAGGAAACATATGAGCGTACTTTGTCAGTATTGTTTTTGTTTTAAATATCATAAATAATAATATATTTGAAGCATCAACAACTATAAATAAAGCAAATGACAGTTGGTTTAAACATACATGTATTTATTTAAGCTGAATTGCGAAACAAATGTTAAATTGATAAATGCACCGGATAAGAAAACAGAGGAATTATAGATTAAATGAGACCAATACAACATTATTTACAATCATGCATGACTTGATTTTGTGTTATTTTTTACATAAGCTAAATAATATCACCGAAATCACACTTCAGTTTTAAGAATATGTTAAAGGAATCCATAAAAAAATATCGACACAGAAAATATGTTTCTAGTGCTACGTAATATGTAAATGATAACAAACATTTGATAACATAATGTTAGGAAAAGGAAATCATTCATCAAATTTATTTGTTTTAGTTTAAAATGTGCTCTGAATTGTTGAATAGTAGTAATTCTTAGCATGTTAACTTTATTATAATGTCTTTAAATTATGTTTAAAAGATCCCTAAAAATAATGAAATTTGTAAATATCGGCCACCGTTCTCCAATTCAACCTTGTAACAAAACCGTTATCTACATATCAAGGCCAGACAGTGCCAGATAACCAATACAGACGATTTTACAACATCCATCAAATTGTGTTTGGATTCCGTCAAGTTTGTATTTTTTCCTTATACAAAATATTGTACTGGACATTTTTTTGTCTTTTAGTGTTAAACGGACACTTAACTGATAAAGATATAATACAAAAAGTGACAAAAAATGCTGAATTGTCTCGGGATTATGATGAGAGACATAAGTTTTTCATGAACAGTTAATTATGCAGTCAATAACTGAACTACTTGTTTCAATCATATTCATGTACGTAACGTTAAAGGGAAAGTCAAACAAGGTTTTGTAAATGTTTCAAGATTGTTAGGTGTTAGACGTACCTTTAGGTGATAGATGTGAACTAAAATAAAAATATAATTTCTGAAACATAAATATTATGAAAATAATTTTTAATATTGCACCGTTATTTCCAAAACAGTGGCCGCTTTTGAAGGAGGGATCATTCAAGTAATTACTAATTTCGAATATCTCCCTTTTTAATGCAACATTAACAAACAACAGTGCGATATAACGTGTTGCATTGTCGATCGTCGCCTCGATCGTCGTATCGTTGTAATGCATTGTAACAATGTCACTTCGCATTATCATGTGAAACCCCTTTTACGCGACGGGCGACATACTATCTAACATAATAAGGACACCGTAGGTTAGAAACATGTTCAAAATCATCGTGACTAAGTTTGAAACTGATAATTCATATTCAAGCTTCGTCACCAAAACTCAATAGATATATAGGTAGAAAAAAAATGTTTCTTTTATTATATTTTAAGATCATGCAAAAATAAAAAATGTATATTCTGCTTTCTGTCTGTATGTACCTTTAAAAATTATATCGGATATTTATACCAAATTAATTGGATCTTTGTATAAAAACTTTTTCTATGATGAAGGTTAAGCGTTGCCTTTACCTTGTTGATTTTTTTTACCATCCAAGCTTTTAGAATTGCGTTGCAGTTGTTTCCTGAAAATAATAACAGCTTTGTGATATGAAAATAAAAATAATCATTTATAAATAATAATAAATAATTTTGTGAAATAGAATTCTTTTAAACCAAAAGATAGTTGCAGTGGTCAAATGAATACTCTCAAAACTTGGGTGTATAGAAATGCCTGGGCTATATTCTTTGAAAAATAAACAAAACAAAACAACAATCTGAAAACTAAAATGTGGCGATTACATATGTTATTTATTCAGAAAGTAATAGAAATCAATTTCATATTTAAGAATGTAATATATAGAAAGAATACAAACTTACACTGTAGCATATGTGGCAGCCGACGATGCAATAGCTCCAGCTAATCCACTAAGTATAGCGACCAAAGAGAGAGAAACTGAAATTAACAATGACAAATAAAGTATAAATAGATTTTTTCAGTTTTTAACTACTTTAATGATTAACGATAAAGTTAACATCTTATGACTTTTTTTATAAATACTGGAGCAATGGTTCATTTAAGTGATTTACGTAAATATTTCTTCATTTGCGCATTAATTTAGTATTCTACTATAAAATATAGTAGATCTTTTTTGATAACAAATTTATTTCAACATTTGTCCACAACAATAATCTCAATGACTTTCAAGTCCGGCGTGGTGGCCAAGGGAATGCTTAATACAAGCATCTTTTCTATATCTTTTTATAGCAATCTTGGCCACAAAGCAATAAAGGCATCTTCTGCTTTTTTTGTTTGAATCTACTTATTTTGCTTAACTTTTTACTGTCAATTTAATCAGAATTGTCTAGGAACTTCTTCTTTATTTCTAAGTAGGGCGATGATCTGTTTTCCTACGCAGATTGCACATTTGCGAGAAAATATTACATCCAGTCTATTTTTTTATAGAAACGAACCACGTCGATAAAAGGTCCATACAAAAAAAAAAAAAAAAAAAAACTTTGATGTAAATCAACCTTCTAATTCATCCTTTCCTTCAGCTGGTTGCAACTTCTGTACTCCTGTAAATATATAGAAAGGAAACATATGAGAATTGTTTTTTTTGTTGTTGTTTGTTTTAAATATTAATGAAAAAGATTAATAAATAATAATATATTTAAAGCATCAACAACGATTGATAAAGCAAATGACAGTTGGTTTAAACATACATGTATTTATTTAAGCTGGATTGTGGAACAAATGACAGTTAAATTGTTAAATGAACCGGATAAGAAAACAGAGGAAATAAAGATTAAATAAAACCTATACAAGATTATTTATAATCATATATGACTTTATATTGTGTTATTTTTACATAAGCTAAATAATATCATTGAAATCACACTTCAATTTTAGTTTAAACATATTTATTCCCGAATATTTACATGATATACATAATACAATACAATCAGAATACAAATATATAATATATTCAAAGAAAAGGATGAGAACGAAAGACTAAGTCTTATAAAATTCTTCTCCTTTTAGTGTAACTTTATAATGAAATATGATAAACAAGTCGATTTTATAATATTTTGTACAATTATCAAAAAAGTGGAATGTAAATATTTGTGACGAAGTAAACGTTATATTTATAAGTAATCATGGGGATAAGAATTAGAAATTATAATAACGAAAAAAGAAGAAAGGAAAACAAATAATATAATAGGAAGAAAAAAGAAAGAAAGAGAAAAGAAAGATTGCTTCACTGTTTCACTTTAAGTTCAGAGAAATCGCTTTGATTCTGAGATCAAAGTATGAACATGTTTAAAGATATTGGCATTATCAGTATCTGAGATGTCCGGGTTGCCAAAAAGTAGGGTGTTGAGGGTAATATCGAAATTATTTAGATTTCCCAATAATTTTTTCTCTACATGTACGAAAGCGATTGCATTCAAAGAAGTAATGAAAGTTAGTTTCCATTTGACCACACTCACATAACGGCGATGGTGATATATTTTTAAGAAACAAATGATAATTTAGGAGCTACATTTTGTGCGTAACCTGGTGTGAAGAATTTGAAGTTTTCTATCACCAAAATAAAAGTATTTTGGTGTAGTTTTTCTTATCACGTGATAGATAATTTTTAAACATTGAAAGGGTAGGTAGATTCCTTATGTTAAGGGGCAAGTTGTTCCATTCACGAATTGAAGATGGGAAAAAGAACTAAAGTATAATGATGTCCTTGCTGAAATACCAATAGTGTCGTTTGAATTTCTAAGTTATAACGAGTGTTTGTTTGATACGGTATTGGTTCTGACAAGTATTCTGGTGCAATGCCATGTTTGATTTTTATATTGAATAATGTTAATCTATGTTTATAACGTCTTTGTTCTAATGTTTCCCAATTTACTTCATTATTTAAGTTTTCAATTGAAACTAGTCTTGTTGCACCAGACACTATTCTAGCACATTCATTTTGTATTTTATCTAAGAGGTCAATTTTAAGAACATGTTAAAAGTATTCATGATAAGATATCGACAAAAAATATGTTCCCCTATGGCCCATACATGAGTATACAAAAATAAAATATAACGAGAGGAACATGATGGCTCTGAATCGCTCACCTTAAATACATTGTTAGAAATGGTCACAATTTTTAAATGCAGTAGTAAAATATAAGTTAATTTTTGATGTGCCATTTCATACCAAGCTGCATAACTGGTATTTGTGGATACTTGCTGGGAAATGATAAATGCCAAGAAGACTTTTTTACACTTTTATTTACAATTCTTTATAACCAAGTAACCCCATGGCGGGCCCAATTTTGATCCCTGGGTCATAGTTTATATCACTTTGGTAAACTTGAAGTTTAATATGCTACATGCCAAATATTAATGCTCTCGGCTCGGCAGTATAGTTTCTGCCAGAATGATTTAAAGGAACATTTATAAAGCCTTTTTGAGCTCTAACTTCGATTGTGATTTTCTTATGAACCAATTTATTTTACTTTTGTAGAGGGTCTTTTAAAGGCCTGGTTCAGTTCAAATAAAATGTCGACAAACCCTACAGCTCGTCTCTTTGCAAAACATGTTTTATTTAACAATTTTGAACATGTTTACAAAAATGCATTAAATTTACATAAAGTGTTCCAAAGCATGTAAGCGGTATAAATACGTTCACTTTCATAAGAAATTGTTAATATATCTTTACATGAATGACCGTACAACGGATACAATGATCAATCACAATAGCAGGTGTCAAGTGCCGTGTGGCAGCCGTAAAAAGTTGCCCCGTACTTCACTTCAGTGTTGTTATATTTTCTGGTCTTTCGGGATCATTGATGCCAGCACTATTAAGTGTTGAGAATTGAGTACCGCTCAAGCCGGTGCTAGCGGGCGTGAGGGATGTTGCACTTATTCATTATCCCTCATGTACAGACTCAATCAAACCGAGTCTGCAATTCTTATGTAATTTTGTTGTGATTAATGCTTCCGACGGATCACTTTGTTTCCAGAATTTAGATTACTTTTGAAACATTGTAAGACTTACATGTAATAGCTTAATAATCCAAACGATGCTTCAATAAATAATCAAGCAATTCAAGAAGATAGAAACGTTACTATATGTCGTTAAACAATGAAGTCTTAATTCGTGAAACCGGGGCAGAGGTATATATATTCACAGTATTCGAAGCGGCAAGTCTTCCGCAATTTTCAAAGCTGTGTATTTGACACAAGGAAAAATATTTGAATTTGAATTTGATAGCTAAAAACCTATTTGAATGAAAGGTTAACTATTCTATGAATATTACAGACAATTAATAATTATAGACAGATGCGGACACACTCAAAAACCGACTAGGTACTGGAAGACATTGTTTGTTTGTTGTTTTTTTTATTTGCTTTTTTTTTCTAAAAGATAAACACGCTTGCGAACGTTGGTTATTTACTTACCTTTCTGACCGAGGACTCATTGCATTTCAGTTATTGCTTGAAATAGACTTACATATGCCCAAATGTCTGTACAAGCAATTTTGCATATGGAAGGAAATCTTATTATCAGATTGTTTGAATGAGACAAACAATTGAAATAAATAATTAAAAGTATTTTATCTATTTGAAAACATTTGTAAATTTAGATATTTATCAATTATAACTTTGTTTAGCTCTAATCATGGTGATAATGTTGAAAGTGTATGCACATTAAAAGTAAGGTGGCGCATGGAGAATTAGTTTTTTAAAGAGTCTCTTCATCGAAACATGTGGAATAATTTAAAACTAAAAAAAGTAATTGACTCAAAAGCATAAAATAGATTACCGTATCAATGTCTATTTTTATCTAAACATTGAAAATACAATGTCTTATAAAATAAAGTTAAATAATGCTTTCTATTAACAACAATTCAATTTATTATATGCATTTCAATAGACAGTAAAATAATATTTTGATAATTTTACAGTGTAAATATAAGTGTGGCGCCGTTATACCTCGCAACGCCGATAAATATCGCACTTGCCTTTAAATGTCGCACTATTGCCGCTAAATGTCGCAACCGCCGCTATATGTCGCAAAATCGATCGCCGTTAAATGTTGCATATTAACGTTAAATGTCGCACGATTTTACGTCTTATTAAATTTCGCAACGCTACCGTTAAATGTCGTAAGATGTAAATTCCTTTTAAACCAGTAGCTAATGGTGTTGCATTTTATTTGTATGTTAGTTATTTGTTACTTATCATTAGTAAAGCGAAAATTAATGAGTTCATATTAAAAGAAAGGGGGAGGGATTTCCATCTATCTGCTAAGATAGGCTTTGTTGATACATACGTGTTTTCATTTTACATGTTTCTTAAAAAATGATTGGTTGAAAAAGGAGTTTTCTTATTCGGTTTTAAAATCTAAAACCATAATTTATTCCTCCTTGGCTTTTGCATACATACGCTTTTTCATTTTACAACTTACGTGCCGAGCTTTTAAGCTAAGATATAACCTGAGGAAGCAAATTCTAGAAAGATTGGATTGAGATTTTATATTGTGTGTCCGCATTTTTTCCTATACCTCCACATTTAGAGGTTTTATGATATTGTCATTTTCACATTTCGAATTACTGTCTTAAAATTTCATTTATGCGAAAGCCTGTTTAGTTTTGTTTTGTTTGTATGTTTGTTTTTTATTACAATTAAAAATAGAGTTTCAGTCATACACGAACTGTTTATGATAGATATTTAAGAAAGAATATGAAAGTGTGTAAAGTTTTCTATTTTCAATGGTCAATCAATTACTTATTTCATTTATTAAGGGCTTGTTAATATCATATACTTTATACAATAATGAGGTAAGATATAGAATCGAGTGTTTTTTAATACATGCAGAATCGTGTTGAAGGGAATCTATTGATATATATAATCTATTTCTGTTTAATATCTTTAATTAACATAAAACATTGGAAACTTTATAAAAGAACTTGAAAAAATATTATGATATTAATTATTGACATATTAGAACGTACAATCGAATCGGTATCTACCGATTCCGCATTGTCCTACAAGAGGGCCATGCTCCCACCACTAAGTGTAACTGTAATAAGTGGAGAAAGTTTGACGCTCAGGGCATCCTCCCCTGGCATCTCCCCTATCGCATTTTTATGGAAGACCGCGGTTTGGATGGACTCAAACACGTTCCTTATTGACATGATCAGGCGGGCTGATGTTTATGCAACTTGATACTTCAGTGCCAATCATTAAAATTATTTGAATGTTGTTACTTTGTTTACTTAATTTGTTTGCTAGTACAACCAAAGCACGCACTTATGGTATTTGAAACAAGCGAAGTGTTATGAATTCATTGAATGTTAACAAGCTGGTCATTCACCACAGAAGAGCAAGAACAGCCAGCTTGAATCACAAACTTTTGTTTTGGTGGTATTAGCAAATTTAGATTCTGATAGCTGCCCAATAAAACAAAATCATTAAAATTATTTGAATGTTGTTACTTTGTTTACTTAATTTGTTTGCTAGTACAACCAAAGCACGCACTTATGGTATTTGAAACAAGCGAAGTGTTATGAATTCATTGAATGTTAACAAGCTGGTCATTCACCACAGAAGAGCAAGAACAGCCAGCTTGAATCACAAACTTTTGTTTTGGTGGTATTAGCAAATTTAGATTCTGATAGCTGCCCAATAAAACAAAATCATGTTTAAAAAGGTTATTAAATTGACTGTGTTTCAGTGGGACTTTAATCAATATATTACAAAGCATTCATACTATTTTTGATCTTATTAGTAATATATATTTAAAAGACTGAATGTATTGTTAATTTCTAATAATGTCAATATACATGCCATTGCGATATTTATAAAACTGCCTGAAATTTGAACCTGTCTTTAAATGCAATCGCTGATAATGGCTTTTAACACCAATAAGCCCTCTTTGATTCGAGCACTTTGAAATGTGTTGAAAATTGAGTACAGCTCATCGAACATAGGGATGTAAGGGATGTTGCTCTTTTTTATTTTCCATCATGTACAGACTCAATCAAACCGAGTCTATAATTTTCATGTTATTTTGTTGTGGTTTATGCTTCTGAGAGGCACCCCTATGAACTACTTTTCTGCAAAGTATGCAATAATTTCAACGACATCAAGCTATCAGACTGAAACGGAATACAGAATTTTACTGCATTAGATACCTTTTCATTTGGATCACTTTTAATTTCTCTCTTTCTTAGTTTAAACATATTTTATTCATTATCACAGTACATTATATACAATCATTCAATATATTCAATGTTTAAATGGATTAGAACGAAAGATATAAAATCTTATATATCTTTCTTAATGCCAGTTTGAAAACAAATCCTTATTCAACAGGCTTCATTTTATGAAAGAATTTTACCTTTCATCATTAGCTCTTTAAAGAAATCATGGTAGAATCGAACACGAAGCGAACTTTTGAAAAAAATGTGCCCTTTTCTCACAAAAGGTACTATGTGACTTGCTCCATATACACTTTGATTTACAAATACGATTGGGTCTAGTCATGATGCAATCGATATGTCTGCGACGAGTTCACTCATGAGCAAAAGAAGAGTGAACATAATATTTTTTCAATAACAGTCCCTAATATATTTAGAGTAAAACAAAAGCTTAAAGTAATAGCATGTTTTGTTTTGTTTTTATGGTTTTAACTCACACCAACACAGGAAAGGTCATATGGCGACGTTCAAGCTTTACTGGTGGAGGAAGACCTCAGGTTCCCTTTAAGGCACGAACGGGCGCCTGAGTAGAATCACCGACGTTTCGTTAGCTAGCTGGATAGCTTCCTCACATGAATTCCCTGTCGGGATACGAACCCACAGCGGTGAGGGGCAAGTGGTTTGAAGTAAACGACCTTAACCGCTCGGCCAGAGACGTGTAAAATGAATTCAATCACATATCTTGTCCTCGCCCAATGCCAGAATTATGCGAATGACTTATCAAGGCATTAATAGTGAACGCAATTAAAAGCCTGTGGAAATTTCAAAATGAGGCGGTTTCATCAACAAATCGAGACAATTCGCAGTCGCATGTACTTAATTTATATTAAACTAACAATAAATTTCAGTAAATATCAAATGTATGTGACTATTGTAGGTCACATTTGTTGCAATGAAATATAAGACATTTTTCCGAAATATGATCATTAGAAAAATAATGTTTCCATGTTAATGTTTCGAAATAACGAAACCACGATGGTGAGAGGTCGAAAGTACGATATTGAAAAAAACGAACTCATTTCAACTTTTCATTATCCTACCATCGACTTTGTACCATCGTAATTTCGTTATTCCATCTTTTCACACATTTGTTATTGTTTTGCGATTACCCTAACGGGACACCGTACATTCAAATTGAATTGCTATTAGAATTCATACATGCTTAAACCGCCAAATTTGCGATTGAATTTTGCCATGTGGCTTATAGCTGGTTTCTAAACGCACATCAATTTCCTATTACATTGCCTTTTGCAAGGTAGGGCCAATAAGGAAAATGTCTGCCATTCATCCTTTCTTGCATATTTAGATGATTTATGTGTAGAAGTTCAAAAGCATAAACTTGTCATCAAACACATTTTAACTGACAATGAAGAAAAAAAAGCCAAAAGGTAATCAGATTTTTGCATCAATCGAATTTATACAACTGTAATCAGATTGTAACAATATGATACTATCTATGGTACTATTCCTATAATTCCAAGACTTTATAACAGAGTAATCAAGTGCCCCGCCTAAAGGAAGTTTTACATAGTAGCACACAATAGTATTATTTGACAGTTTGAGTTTTTCTGGACAAGATCATATATATAGCTTTGACCTCGTGTGACCTTGACCTTAATAGGGGTCAGAGTTTCGCGCATGACTCATTGTCTATAATATGGTGAATATTTGTGCAAACTCATTTCAAAATACTTTGATGAGTGAAAAGGTTGTGGATCTGATACAAAAAGGCATTATAACAGACCACTTTAAGTTTTGGTCTTTAAATGTGACCTTGACATTGGAGGTAGGATTCTGGGTGTTGTGCATGACATGTGGTTCTAATTTGTAACATGTGTGTCATATAAATTCAAAATCACAGTGTAGATGAAAACATTTTGGATTGGACAAGAAATATGCTCCCAATCAAACATGTGACCATTGTCAATCAACAAAGTTGTCTTAGATGTCTTAGATAGTGAGCATTTGTGCCAAGTTATTTCAAATTCCTTAATGGACTAAAAAGTTACCTGACACGAATTGTACCTTCCATCAGATAATGTTGACCTCTGATCTCCAAGTGAGACCACCGTGGAGGTCTGGTTCGTTCGCATAACAGGTCGTCCTAATTTGGTGAACATATGTTATTTCAAAACCTCTTGATGAATGGCTGAGTTAAGGAGCGGACAAACGGACGGAGCCTTTTGATAAATCCCTCTTTTTCTTTGAAAAGAAGGGAGACAAAAACGTATACAAATGTGTTTAATCACCAAGGGGCTTTTTGGATAAATTGCGGTCGTCAATTCATAAAACCGACTAAGATTACTTCATTTCAAACAATTTATTTAAATACTACAGCAAATTATTTCCTACATGATAGACAGTTTGACTCAATATTACAAACAAAATGGTTATATTAAAATAATACAGCAAGCTACTTGTTTAACATGTATTACAATTTTGCAATATTTAACGGTAGTTTTGTGATATTTAACGGTACGGGAAAATCGTGCGACATTTAACGTTAAAATTGCGTCATTTAACGGCATACGATTTTGCGACATTAAGCAGCTGTTGCGACATTTAGCGATAATGGTGCGACATTTAGAGATAAGTGCGACATTTATCGGGGTTGCCACATATAACGGCGCCACAATAAGTTATATGTACCATTAATCTTTACAATAGCCGGACAATTTTTGAATCCTGATATAAAGAAAGGGAAGTGTTGTCAGAAATACAGCCTGTCGTAAAAAATAATAATTTGCTTGATAACGAGAAGCACATGTAAATCTGATTATATCATTTTAAACTTTGAAATTTTACAGAATTAGTTTACACTTAACCAATTTGTAAAAGTGACCGAAAACCATTAAATAACGGCATTAATATATATAAAATGTGTCTGCTTCGTAAGTAAGATCAAATTATATTTTATTCCTGAACACCAACTAATATGACGAAGCCACTCGCAAACTATATACATCAATCTGTGTATTATATTAACATCTTACATGCGAAACAACGACCCATTTTCTTTACCTTCTTTGTTATTCTTTGAGTCATTGCTTGCACATATACATGTAAACTGATAACAGATTTAGTAAGATTTTCAAATTGAACAAAGTAAAAGATGCCTATTAATTTTTTCGACAATTTTTAAAACATTCTTGGACTTAGAAAAAATACTTTCTTTTGACCCAATTATATTTTTTATTAATATATATTTTCACGCAAACTCTTGTCAATTTGTCTGATGAAAATTTGTATACATTCAGAAAGTAGACAATACGGTTGCAGAGACATTGAAATGAAATAAACCTTAAATAAATTATATTTAGTGCAATCAATAAGAGTGAAACTGTTTTATCTTGTCTAACTATATTCACTAGCTGTGAGTAGAAGTTATTTCTATAATGATTTATTCATATATGTTTATCATCTTTATATTATATCTTCAGTGTATATGCTTGTTTTCTTTAACAAGGAAGATGTATTAGAATAAAATCAAATTAGCAATACGAAATTTCATGAAAATTTAAATCAAGCGAGAGAAAACATTGTACATTTAAGTTATCTGATAACCAATATTATAGGAACTAAAGGTGAGTGAACGTTACGAAAAAGTTACAAATCTGAAAAAAATAAATTTATGTACTAACCACATTGTGTTTCATGATTCGACCCAACAGATTGAGTTGTATGTCCTAAAGGACATGCAATGCATCTTGTTTGTCCATGAAACGGTTGAAATGTATCTTTTATGCACAGTTGACAACTTTGATACCCCGCATAAGTTCCAGGTGGACAAACAACTTTTCAAAAGAAATTGAAAGCATTTTATGTTACATACAACCATTTAAATAATGTATAGCTACATTTGTATACACGATACTAAATTGTCCCATTTTTCATGTCCCATAAAGTGTCCGTATTAAATTAAAACAGTTTTTATTTTTTTCTAAATGATAAAACCAAACCTTCCTATCAGACAATCAAATTTACCTTAAAAATAGACAATTGCTTTCTTGTTTTGTCAGTCTTATATATTTATTTTAAAACCTTTAAAATCACGAAAGTGTTTCGACTGAAACTTGTAGTAAGAAGATTGCATCTGCATTATATATAAATTCTTCACACTAGGGACAACATTTGAACAGCTTAGGTAGAAGACCTATAGATGATATAGAAATCATGTACTTTTCGCCACAAAAATACTGCCTTTCCACGGTGGACATTAAAGCAATAATTAATTAGTTCATATTTGAAAAAAAAGTGGAGGGATTTCCATCTATCTGCTAGAATAGGCTTTGTTGATACATACGTGTTTTCATTTTACAACTTAAGTGCCGATGTTTTTAGCTCAAATATAACATGAAGATAAATATAACATACTTGGAAGCAAATTCTAGAAAGATTGGATTGAGACTTTATATTGTATGTCCGCATTTTCCCTATATCTTCACATTTAACGGTTTTATGATATTGTCATTTTCACAATACGAATTACTGTCTTAAAATTTCATTTATGCCAAAACCTGTTTAGTTTAGTTTTGTTTTGTTTGTTTGTTTTTATTACGAAAGTGTGCGGAGTCAAAATTCATATTCATATTTAGTGACTACTTTCAGATGTTTTTTCTCTGACAGTCAATAGCTTCAGTTATTCATTTCATTATAAGAAATTAAAATAATGATTTTGTTATGTTTTTTAAACACATGGTAAGATTACGATGTCATATGGGATTTGCAAGTACAATGAGATATTCAAGTTCCGTTTCCGGTTACAAAACGACTTTCTGATTTCATGTTGGGGTTCATAAGACTCGCAAGTAATGAGAACTGCAAGTTCGCTGTTAATGATTTAATTGAATCTCACTGCTGAATAATCAAAATATTATTGCATACAATTAAAATTTAGCAAAAGGTTTTGTGAACAACTTTTATTGTTTTACTCGATATATCCGCTCGTGAAAATATATGGAATCATTCCATCATATTCCGTGAAAATATAATCCTAAATTCACGGAAAACGAATAAAATATCCTTGTAATAGTATTTGCCAAAAAGAGTATCCTTATGTCAGTCTCATTGACACTTGAGATTGTTCAATTTTAAACACTAATGATTCTTATCAACACTTGTTGGTCTAAGTGCTATCTATTCAAAATACTTTGTAGGATATTTGGTAATTATGTAATAAACACTGTATTACAAGTTATGTTTTATTCATTGATAAATGTATATGTTTTGCCAATAAAATATTTGATTTGAGTATATTTATTTGTAAAGTTTTCTATTTTTAATGGTTAATCAATTACTTATTTCATTTATTAAGGGCTTGATAATATTATATAATTTATACAATAATAAGGTAAGATATAAAATTGAGTGTTTCTTAATACACGCAGAATCGTGTGGAAGGGAATCTATTGATATATATATATATATAATCTATTTCTGATTTAATATCTTTTACTAACAGAAAACATTGGAAACTTTATATAAGGAACTTGAACAATTATTATGATATTAATTATTGACATATCAGAAAGTATAATCGCATCAGTATCTACCGGTACCGCATTGCCCTACAACAGGCACAGGCTCCCACCGTAATAAGTGGAGAAGTTGTGACGCTCAGGGCATCCTCCCCTGGCATCACCCCTATAGCATTTTTACGGAAGACCGCGATTTGGACTCAAACACGTTCCTTATTGACATGATCAGGCGGGCTGATGTTTATACAACTTGATACTTCAGTGCCAATCATTATATTATTTGAATGTTGTTACTTTGTTTACTTAATTTGTTTGCTAGTACAACCAAAGCACGCACTTATAGTATTTGCAGCAAGCGAAGTGTTATGAACTCATTTAGTGTTAAGAAGCTGGTCCTTTACCACAGACTAGCAAGAACAGCCAGCTTGAATCACAAACTTTTGTTTTGGTGGTATAAGCAAATTTAGATTCTGATAGCTGCAAAATGAAACACAATCATGTTTAAAAAGGTTCTTAAGTTGACAGTGTTTCGCTGGGACTTTAATCATTATATTTCAAAGCACTCATACTATTTTTGCTACACATGTCACTCATATTAGTAATATACATTTAAAAGACTAAATGTATTGTTAATTTCTAATAATGTCAATAAATGTATAAAACTGCCTGAAATTTCAACCTGTCTTAAAATGCAATCACTGATAATGGCTTTTAACACCAATAATCCCTTGTTGATTCGAGCATCTTTAAAGGTGTTGAAAATTGAGTACAGCTCATCTAACCTAGGCTGTGAGGGATGTTGCTCTTTTTTATTTTCCCTCATGTACAGATCTAGACTCAATCAAACCGTGTCTGCAATTTTCATGTAATTTTGTTGTGATTAATGTTTCTGAGGAACACCCCTAAGGACTACTTTTCTGCAAATTGTGCATTAATTTCAACGACACCAAACTATCAGAAACGGAATACAGAATTTTACTGCATTAGATACCTTTTCACCTTTTCAGGTGGATCACTTTTAATTTCTCTCTTTCTTAGTTTTAACATATTTTATTCATAATCTTACGCAGTAAATATTATACAATCATTCAAAATATACAATTTTGAAATGGATTAGAACGAAAGATATAAAATCTTATATCTATGTCTTCAGGCCAGTTTAAAAACAAATTCTATATCAACAGGCTTCATTTAGTGAAAGATTTTAACGTTTTTATCATTAGCTTTTAAAGAAAACACGTTAAGTGCGAACATTTGGAAAAAATGTTAACCTTTTCTCACACAAAGTATTATGTGTCTTGCTCCATATACACTTTGATTTACAGATACGATTGGGTCTAGTCATGATGCAATCGATATGTCTACGACGAGTTCACTCATGAGCAAAAGAAGAGTGAACATAATATTTTTCAATAACAGTCCCTTATATATTTAGAGTAAAACAAAAGCTTAAAGTAATTACATGTTTTGTGTTGTTTTATTGGGTTTTACGTCACACCGACCAGTAAATGTACTTGTAAACCACAATTTAGTCACACAAATGTCTCAAATGATTTTTATGTATCTCACGACGATACATTAAATATATTTTGAAGTTTTCGACTTCATAATCATAACACTACCTTTTTCAACTAGCCAAACATTCCTCCAGATTTGTTCCTAACCTTTTGGACGTATTTGATAGGAGAATGTCAAATATGGTACCATTTTTCGTGAATTTCTAGTAAACTTATGTTATCTGGATATTTTGTGACACTATGCTCATTTTTTCATTGTCAAATTGGCTTTAATTGAATATATATATTACAATAAACTGGTCGTAATAATGGTGACTGACCAACACATGATATTTGAAAATGTTTCGGGTAAAAAATAAATCTACCTAAATATATAAAAATTCTGCTCCACTTTTTTATAAATTGAAAGTTACAGATACATTCCGACGGATAATTACTAATATTTCGCAAGGCATAGTGAGTTATTTATCGTTCATGTGAAGTCAATTAAAAAACTGAAAGAAATAATGAGAAAATGTTAACATATTTTGACTTTCACATGTTCACTCTATATCTAGCCATGGATGGGCATAATGTCACTTTAAACTTAAATGTTACATAATCTTATATAGAATTATACACAAAAAAAAAACACATAAAGTACAACCCTGAAAGTTCGCTCTGTCTTTCGTTTTGTTATTGATATAAATAATATTTTCAATTAAGATTTAGTTCTTTAAAAAGGAAGATGTATTAGAATAAAATCAAATTAGCAATACAAAATTTCATGAAAATTTAAATTAAGCGAGAGAAAACATTGTACATTCAAGTTATCTGATAATCAATATTATAGGACCTAAGGGTTAGTAAGTAACGAAAAAGCTACAAATCTGAAAATGATATTTATGTACTAACCACATTGTGTTTCATGATTCGACCCAACAGATTGTGTTGTATGTCCTAAAGGACATGCGATGCATCTTGTTTGTCCATGAAACGGTTGAAATGTATCTTTCGTGCACAGATGGCAGCTGTCATACCCCGCATAAGTTCCAGGTGGACAAACAACTTTTCAAAAGAAATTGAAAGCTTTTTATGTTACATCAAACCATTTAAATAATGTATAGCTCCATTTGTATACACGATACTAGATTGTCCCATTTTTCATGTCCCATAAAATGTCCGTATTAAATTCAAACAGTTTTTTTTTAAAAAAAATTCTAAATGATAAAACCAAATCTTCCTATCAGACAATCAAACTTACCTTAAAAATAGACAATTGCTTTCTTGTTCTGTCAGTCTTAATACGTTATATTACATTATATAATAATTTTTTATAGATTTCAAAACCTTTTAAACCACGAAAGTGCTTCGACTGAAACTTGTACATGTTTTAGTAACAAGATTGCATTTGCAGAAAATACGATTTACTTCACAAACAGTATATATATAAATTCTTTACACTAGGGACAACATTTGAACAACTTTGGTAGAAGACCTATAGATGATATAAAATCATATACTTTTTGCCGCAATAAAATACTATCCATGATTGACATTACTGGGATGATAAATCGTCTTTAGCGATACATCTACGGAACTAATGCTTTAGATATTGACAGTACAATGTACTTACTAAGCCGTACACAAAATTTAGAAGCAAGGCGTAGCATGAACTACAAAATCCTACAACGGGAGTTCACCTTGAACAAGTTTATGTAGCATAATGAACTTCAACAAGTGTAGTTTATATAATGCATTTGTGACATATCTTAAGTCATTTCTTTAAAGTCAAAAACTTATTGTATAGTGATAAGAACATATTTGATTTTAAGATATCTAGTGAATTATTAAAGCAGCAGTCTGTATGTAACATGGTAGTACAGTTGTTATTTAGCATATATCTATATAGGTATTTACAGTTAATTGTTCGTACTAAATGTTTAATAAGATTAACCAGAGGTAAAACTAGCCTTTAAATGAGGTGTATTTAAACAAAGAGCTAAAGATGATTGAAAACGATGAAAAGCCTATAGTATTTCTAAAAGAAAACAAAATCTTACTGCAAACTCCGTCATTTGGTGCCTGGCCTGGCAAACAATTTACCCTTCCATTTATCGTCAATGACCCTGGATCTGCTTTAAATGAACGGCGATTTTCTTCAAGTGCTCTTTTAGTAATATCGTTTACATAAATGTCAAAGATATCACTTGCATTTTCCATCAAGTATTTTGCTGTACTTTCCATACGTCTTATCGCTGTGACTGTATTCAGGAATTTATATTCTGAAAGAAATGTTGACTGAGTACATGATTCATAACGTATACATTTGGAACAGTTTTGCATTGGTCCATTTTAAATCTATATTCCTATTCAAATATAGCAAATACTAAAAATGTAACAAGTCAATGCGTTTGATAATAATATAATATAAAGAAACGTTTATCAGAAAAATAAGCTCAAAGCTACCGATGAGATAAGAGTGCACATGTCAATAAGGGAGGGCAAAGTTCAGATAATATCCAATCTTAGTATTTATTCAAAATCATACAAAGTATATGATATACATGCATTTAATATAATACAATAGTGAAAATGGATTAAAAAGAAAGATATGAACTCTTATAAAGTTCTTCTTCGACAAATTTACATCGAAGTGATGGCATCAATCTACTAAGATATTGTGTATAAATTCACATAAAATGTGGAACAAAACTTAAGGATACATAAATACTCAAACATGAAAATAGTAAGATATATTCTAATTATAACTTTCTCCTAGTACATTAAAGATTGGCTTATTTTGGCTGCTTCGGATAATACAAATATAATGTGTAAAATGACTGCAGTATTGAAAAAATGATGATTCGTTCTTTTTTGATATATGATTCATTCCATTCTTTCATTCTTTGTTATGTTAAAGGATCAAGGAGTTAGCGTAGAGGGATGTTCTTATAAATGAATCGTTTTGATATTTACTTGTTTCTATCGATGAACTTGTTTATGTCTTGATAAAAGGGTATATCCGAATATTACCCCAATAGGACAATTGTCTTTTAAAGATTTTGAACCACTATGATTTCTTTTTCCACTGAGTCATGCATGCATCACATGATATGTAGGATTGTATAGACTGAATAAAATAATCATGTGATGTTTTCTTTTCCTTTCAATTGGCCACAATGGGAGAAAATAAACACACCATTATATCTGAAGTGATTTAACTGAAAACGTTTTTAAATTGTTAAAAACAAACAACAAGAGAACTGACATTGAATAAATAGTTAAAATATTTTTTTTATAGAATCTAGAAATAAATTACATTAATTTTAATTTCAACAGCAGAAAATCGTCTGCCTATATATACCTGGGACAGTTACCAAGATTGTATAAGAGGTATAAGAGAGTTGAATAGTTAACAACGTTTCATAATGCTTAATAAAGGGACAATTTTCCGGAAAAGGTGCTTTCTCCGGGGGTATCTGTATTTTAAAAAATGGGGCTTGTCATTCCTTTAAAGGTAGTACCTGAAAATATTTTTTAGACAGAATCAATGATATTTACTATAAAAGGCAACTTCCCCAGGACCATGTGAAAGTAGGCAACTATCCAGGGCATTTGCTTTTGACAATATAATTATGAAATAAAATAAAATTATGTGCTTTTAACTTCAATATTATTTATTTTGTTAAATACTATATCCAAAATACTATCGTACCCGTTTTCTGCATTATGTGCTCCCGAAAACAAAGCTCTTTTTAATGAGCTATGTATAAACACACCAATTTGTGCATCTATCTTTAAATATACATGTATATTCTTGTCATCTAATCCGAGTTAAATACCAAGATTATATAAAGAAAGAGCGAAAATATTTTAAGGTTTTAAAATACTTTTAAAGGTGAAGTTTTCCATTTAGCGGGTTTTTTTCTTTGTGGTTTTAATATATTATCAGAAAATGATGTTAGGTATTAATTTCGGAAGTGTCTTAAAAAGTTTAGAGGAAAAGAATGCGTGATATTTATCATAAATTTACACTTTCCCTTGACGTTTTTAGACTTATATTATTAGAGAACTCTTCTAATTAGTTTGTTTTGATATGTTATATAAATACATTTGCGACTACAATATTTTCAGTTTGCAGTTGTAGTAAAAATATCAATAGTTTATACCATTATCTTCAAATGTCACCTTCCAAGCTTCATACTGTATAGATTTATCAAAAGACACTAACAGTTTAGATCTGTCAAAAGCGACATTTTCAGCATTTTGGGAAGTGTCATTTAGAAACGTCACATTCAACTCACAAGTCGGGGTTTTGAAGCAGTCACTTGCAAGTAAATTATTAAAAACTTGCTTTGTAGCATGTTCGTGAAACTTATTCTGTATCTTTTCTTCGTATTCAATACTAGATCCAAGATGAAGACTCACTGGATTATGTGGTTCTGTTGAAATGATAATAAAAATAACATTACAAGAACATCTAGTGTAAACATATTAGAAAATTTTATTAGTTGACGATGTCATACTGTGTTGAAAACTACTTTTATTGGAAAGATATCTTGTACCAGTATCATTATTTAGCTGTTCGCTGAAAAGATTGAAACATTTAATTTATTAAAAACGTATTGATACCAACGAACATCCATGAAACGCTGTCATCTTTTATTATTCGATATAAACACAATAAGAGTTACATGTTTAAAGCAAATTTTTGAACGTTACATCGGGTTTTATCTTTTACATTGGTAGGTATGAAGACAAGTTAAAAGTAGAAATAAGAGGCTATATTTTATTTAAGTATGGTGTAGAAATTAGTGTTTTTAAAATACTAAAGCTAATACACACATTTTGAACATAATATCAGAAAAGCTTTTTATAGGAGATCCAAAGTATTTTTTTTAAAAAATGACAAACAAATGGAATCACTTAGACTCGTTGCTGCTACAATGTCTCTCGTAGGAAATGACGCCGCTTAAAAGGAACTTGAGTCACTTACTAAAACGTGAATTATTTTTGCATGTAACCGTTTAGGATATTTGTCTAAACTTTATCATTTAGTACGGCAATGGTGATTTTTACGCATGTGAAAGGAATTTTGTTCTTCTGAAGCCGTTATCTCAAAAAAGTCAAAGTGTACAACATTTTTTTTACATAACTTTGAAGTCAAGCTTTTCGTCACACTTACCAACACACGAAGCTGAAATATTCACTGGTAACCATAGCCAGCCTGTCTGCAAACCACACTCAAGACTTGAAAACGCATTAAATGCTGATACCAGTACATTACTATCATTACATCGTGCTTGGCACTTTTCCGATCCAGATTTGGTAATTTTGCATTCGAAAAGGGAATTGATTCCGTTGATGAGCGCCGAACATTCTAATTAATTAAAATCAATTCAAATTTATTAACTATATTCTGTTGTTGAAAATATGAATTTCATCACCCTCTAAATAATATTGTATGTATAAATTATATTTTGTTCACCTTCACGTTTTTGTGCACACATATTATTTCTTTAAACTTCTATAGAACGGCTTAAACATTCAGGTAATAGTATTGGACAATGTAATATGCTTGTCTCGCAAAGAAAGTAGCAAATTGGCGATAATTTTCATAAAGGTAGCAAAATGTATATTTATTAGTTATTTGATTTCTATACAAAATCCTGAATCACTTTAACTGTACTAACTGCCAATAAGCAAATAAGATGATTGGCCAATAACATTTTAGGAAACTATAGTCTAAATACACCAAAATTCAAAAAGGGCTTTTTAAGGTATTAAAACAAAATATTTTACATTTAATACTTAAGCTTGATTTGAATTAAAGTAATTACATGACGCAATTTAAAAGCCACGTATGTCGACATGTTACATGTACATAAACATGATACACTTTATCATTTAATATGAATTGATAAACTTATCAATACGACATTGCATTCTTATTTTGATGCCCTGTTATGTTTAATTTTAAAAATCAGAATAATAACCCAACTTTAGATAATAGAGTCAACAATATCAAACAAAATAACGTAAATAATTTCAACAATTTCAATATAAACTTAATGTACTTTCACTTAATGTACTTTCAATGTGTTTCATGCATCTATGTGTTTTTTCTACCTTTGCAAATATCCATGAAACAAAGTTTGTTTTCTGCCAAAATACCAACACATTTGTCTCCGGACATCGAGGGCGAAGGATTCGTGCATTGTCTTGTTCGTACCTTCGATCCATTGCCACATGCTACAGAGCAATCTGTCCATCTTGACCATTCTGTCCACCCTCCTCCTTCTACATTTAAGAATTGACATTGACATGAAATTTTCAACAATTTTCACAAAAGCCCGACTTTAACAAAGCTGAATTCCATACACAATAACAGTGCTGTAACATTTTTAATATTCGTTTGTTTCGCACTGAAACTGCGAGAAATTTTGTATTCTGACGGTGGAAGTGATGCCTCATTAATTATTCACGAGATTGGTTTCTTGTATATATTTTTAATCCACTTCCATAATCAAAAATAATTTGTAGTTATGCAGTATTCATTTCTTTAAGATACTAATAGGTAATAAATGTATTCAATCAATTTGGGATCAAATTTTATTGAACATAATTGTTAATGTCTTGCGATATGTTATATATTTATATCTTTATAAGCTGAAATGCCGAGAGCTCAAAGTTACTTGTTTCCGATTCATATGAAAAGTATAACGTTTGACTACGTTTTCTATACACTATGCTTCTTTGAGATTATTAAATCATACTGATTTTTAAATAATATTCTATAATATTTTTGCACTTTTTAAGCCTTGTGAACCCTTTCTACAATGCCATTTATAGTGTTTAGTGCGGTATGACCAGTTGTGTCGTTTAATCCAAACAAGCAAACAAATCACTTCGACTATTTATTGTAATCCAGTTTAATTTACAACATGTACAAGTGACCCTCCCGTCATCAACAAGACTTTGTAACAGCAAACAAAGTTGGTTTTCTTTTTATTTTCTTTTTTCGTTTTGTTAATTAGGTAATAAATAATAAATTACTCTATTTGAAAAGGGATTAAAGCTATTTTTCTATTTTTAGGTTGCAGGTTCCACCTTGAACTTTCTAACCGTCGTTTTTGACGATTCGAGAACTTTTGAAAAGGATTTCCAAACCTGCTTTCAAATCCAATTTATATAAAATGCTTGTTATGCAGATGCTCATAGCGGTCTGACTCTCTCTTCTAAAGTTTTGTGTATTGAGGATTTTTTTAGGAAATCATTGACTCTGGCAGTTCCATTCTCACTTTAAGAAATGTTTAATTATCTTGTACAGCCAATTTTAATAAAAAGCCGCGATAAATTTCAAGACAAAATTTTACCAACCTGATTTAGCTTCACAAAGTACACCATTAAAACTTGAAGGACAATGACAGATATAACTATCATTGTTATTAATACATGTGCCTCCATTCATACAAGCATGATCAGAGCAATAATTCGGCGGATGATTACATAAATCACCTGACCAACCGTCAGAACAAACACAAAACCTTTCCCCATTCCTGCTGATACATCTATGTCCATTGCACGAAGACCTTATGCATCTATTGTTTTCATTTGTGGCTGTAACAAATTAAATAAGAAACGAAAACATATACATTTAAACAGTTTTCAAAATGTTAGTCTTTGAAAAGTGCTTATCTTTAATTTAAATTAATTGCAATATCTTATTTGAATCCGCCTGTACCTTTTATAAAAATGCAATCATACAATATTAATAAATTAATTAAAATAGTAGTTATGACTGCTTGGAAGCTTAACTGCAAGAGAAATGTAGAAAAAATAGTGTGTTTGATACATGTTAATGTCACGACAGACACGCTTAATTGTAAAATACAATTAAATTTAAAATTTGATTTTAAACGGAAATAAAAAGGGGGACCGAGAAACCTTTGTTTTCGAGTACTTTAGAATTAAAATTACCTGTGCAATTATTTACATTTGTGCCGTTAGGAAGAATTGTCGTAGTTCCTTCTGGACATTTTTTACATTCAGTTTGGCCATGCATGTCCTGGTAATAGCCTCTTTGACACACAAGGCAACTTATTAAGCCATTTGATGAGAAGGATCCAGGTGGACATATTTCTTAAATTAATAGAAAACCTATATATTAATTCGGATGTTACTTAAAAAAGCTTGCAGGAAATTGGTGCTTCCAGTCAGATGCAAGCTCATGCATTACATGATGCAAGGAATGGTACCAATATTATATATTGTTTCACTACTAAAATATCATTCACCAATAAATCCATTAAGAGTTTAACTATTACACGGAAATTGGTCTTTGATCATAATTGCATAGTTTTAAACCTTTTGTTACCTCTGTTTTACAAAAATGTCCTTACCTTTACAATCTTGTATGGAATATGAACCTTTGCTTTTTGTTGACGTTCTAAAAGGACATCGCATGCAGAGTTTAAAGCCAGGTTCATCTTTGTAATACCCTAAAGGACAAGGTTGACAAATTCCGAGTGTTTCGTTGAAAAAAGTTCCAATAGAACAAGTTCCTGAAAAGAAACAATTTAAACTTAGAAGTAAATGACTGATTTCTTGCAAGTCAATTGCTCAGAACAGTGTTATTGTATCCTAGAAAAAATATAATAAATCTTTGAAGAATGTAATACAAATTTCTGAAAGTGAATCATCAATGCTCTTTATCACTAAGTTACCGAGTATAAAATTCCTGTCAATACCTTGACTCAAATGCAGAAAAAAAATTGACTCCAGGGATAAATATGGCTTTTGAACTAGTCTTTTGGAAACACTAAGATTAGATAATTATATTACTGTAGTGGGTTTTGAACGTGAATACGAACTAACCGGTATTTCTTAATACGATACGTGTATAAAAATAAATGCATCTGGAACGTTATATAGTTCGATATTGCGTTTAACTCGAGGGAATAAAATGAAGACAATTTTACATGTTGACTTCGCTTTACAGTGATACCAAATTATTTAAAATCCGGTCACTTTAGCTGTGTTTATAGTTTGCTGCACATTGTCTTCTCGGATAGTGTTCAACAAAAATGTCTGATAGAAGATCAGAATATGCTATTGAAATACGGTTTTTAATTAAGAATTGTTGGCAAAAGGTGTAAACAAATTGAAAATCTATTCTATATTTTCTTATTTTGTTTTTCTTATTCGTTGAAAATTTTAAATATCCGTTTATTTCGACTGAAGATACACCCAATGCCGGCCTAAAACAGCAACGTCTGTCAAGATGTTGAACGAAATAGGTAAAGAAAATGGCTCATGTTCAATGAGAGGAGTTGTTGCTTAAATAGTATCCAAATTACAATGCTCAAGATTTTGGATAATAATTCTAGCAAAAAACAATCATTGCAAGAAAGGAACATCAGTAAGAAGAAGGTTTTCTTTACAACAAGCTCAGGAATCCGTTATTCTGGTTGCTGTTTCTGAAGGCAAAATGTTAATGCGATATTTTTTCGAGACACAAGGTTTTCGAAAAGTAAACGAGGACCGATGGCATGGCTCTTCTGATTGTTGCATGACAACGCGCCATCGCACAAGGCTTCAATATTGTAAGACTTTCAGAAGCAGGAAAATGTCATTTTCCTTCCCCATCCTCTGTACTCAATTGACCTTGTCCGATGTGTCTTCTTCTTGTTTCTAAAGCTCAGCTCAATATTTGTTCAGCGCAAAACACCTCGTTTATGCAATATTCCAATGACTTCAAAGGATATCTTTAAATACTATGAAATGTCTTAAAAGACTGGATTCGAAGACTGTAAAGTTTACTATCGTTGAAAACTTTAAAGGAACAAAATAATACAAAATGGGTGAGACCTATGAAAAATCAAATTTTACGTGCTTAGATGCATTCGTATTTGAAAACTTCTGGTATGAAGCAATCGGATATTGATTATTTGATACATTATAGGAGAAAACATTACGTCTGTGCAAGCTTATTTGGCAGACAATATATACATTTAAGTACCTCTTTTACTTTTCTTGTGACAAAGGGAGTCTTTTTCAAACTTTAATATGGAATAAAATTTTAGCTAGATATTTTTAGAGGATCTTAAACATAAATACTAAATTTACGAATGACCGTATAACAGAACTTGTTTCAAGATCTTTTTTAGATTATTAGATAGACAAGTGCAAATTTAAATTTCTGAAAATGCTGGAGATGAAAGGGGATGTTCTTCGACAACAATGATAACAAACCATTTGGTGGTATTTGCAGACTTTGTTTGATTGAGTCTGTTCATTTGATTAGACATTAAGACGTTCTTTTCTTTATTATTGAACCGAGAGTCAAAGTTAAGTCAATCGAACACGATTAACACGGTGTACGGCGAATCATGCTCAATGAGAATAACATTAAAGTGATTTTATATTGGTAGTTATACTACTTTCAAACATTATTTAAAAGATATATGAATGTAGAATCCACGTTTATTAATATGCTACTGTATAATTATTCAATATTATTTCTACAATCAGATATATATTGAGATGTAATATCTAATAACTATAACTTATAATTGTTGAATAAGGCTAGCTATCGGTTACACCATTGTAGTTATGACAATATATATATACAGTTGCTGTTTCCAAAGCATCACAATAAAGTCGTTATCTTTTAAGTAAAATGCTACAATGGATGGACGGAAAGACGCCAAGGAAAAACATAATATAAGCAAATTTTTAGGGCATATAATTAATGAACTCAATATACTCGTAAGTAATCATCCTATGAATTTTACATTTGTAAAACTGTTAACAATATTAAGGTCATTTGATATTGACCTTTGACCCCTTGTGACCCCAATATAGATATAGATATTTGATTCAATATAGGCAATCATCCTATGAAGGTTGAACTCTGTAAGCCAAATTGAACTTGTGTTATGCTCCAGAAACCACACTTTTAAGTGTTACGGTCATTGTGACCCTGACGTTTGACGTTATGACCCTAAAATCAATAGGGTATTTATTGGACATGGCTGTTTATTCTTTAAAATTTTATAGCTGTCGGGTGATTAATATTTAAGTTATTGACCGAAAATCGTTTAAAGTTTTAAGGTAATAGTGACCTTGACTTTGACCTTGTGACCCAAAAATTAATAGGGGTCTTAAAGTTAATTTTGACAATCATCATATGAAGTTTGAATAATGTGGGCCAAATTGAACTTTAATTATGCTCCAGAAACCACACATTTCAGTGTATAAAGATCATTGTGGCCCTGACTATCGACCTTATGACCCTAAAATCAATAAAGGTCATGTATTGGACACCGTAAACAATACCATCTGTAGGTTGATTTAGACTTAAGTTATTGAGCGGAAACTGTTATCAGTTTAAAGGTTATGTGACCTTAACCTTTGTCCATGTGACCCAAAAATCAATAGGAGTCTTTTCCTAAGTATAGACTATCATCATATAGAGTTTGAATATTTTGGGCCAAATGGAACTTAAGTTATGCTCCGCAACCGAATTCCTAACGGACGGATGGACGTCAGGGGTTATAACATAATATGTCCGAAATTCTTTCGGGCATATTATAAAGTAAACCGTGCTTCTACGGAAATGTTGACCTAGTCCTTTGTAAAAATTGATGCTTACTGCATTGGTGTTCTTGCATAATGCATGTCGGCATTGTGAAAGTGACAATATTCCAACTTTCAAATACAAAGTCGCCATACAACTCTAGCATCTCAAGAATGGTAGACTCAACCCATTGTGGATAATACCCCCATAATGATTTAACAACATTTCCTATGTCAATATCTAAATTGTCTGAAAAATTTTCTGCGGCCTCAACTCTTAGCGTAAAAGTAAGCAAAACCATTTGTGTAAGCGTCTGGTTGTAGTCATCAAGATGTGAAACTGAAAAAATAAAAATAGTATCATAGATAATTTTCTGATGTTCTCTTTAAATGCTAAGAATTTAATATCTCTTATGTTATAAAGTTTATATTTTCACTTATTTAATCCCTTATTAAACATATGGGATTAAATAAGTGGTACATTATTACAAGATAAATATGCAGCATCACAAAGGAATGCTTACACTTTATATGACGCCAGATATGGCGTCAATTTACAAAATAAAAATAAATATCTTTTCCTACGTTGCAGCACATTAATGAAAGGTGTATCGTTCAAATGCTTTAGAATTAATCACTCAAGCCTATCGGCAAACTTGAGTATGTTCCTGTGCATTTGAACTCGGACGTGTATTATTCTACAGCAACGCACTCAATAATAGTCTCTAAATCCTGCGTAAAATGGCTTCAAATGCATCGCTAAGATTGCAACATTTTTGGCCAAAATTTAACAAATTGTAACGAAATTTATATGAAAAGTATACGTTAGGAATTTATTTAAAAAGTATACGTAAAACGGAAAAGCTTTCGAGAACCAGATTTCTTGAAAAATAAAATGAATTTGTTAAGAATAATTCATCATATTCAACTTTACCTTCTTTACCAGCGCTTTGAGTTGATTTATTGTAACATTCTATGAGTACATCATTTACAGTGCATAATGTTTCGCTTGAACAATTCTGAATGAGAATGTTTTCAAATTCCAACTTAAATGTTTCTTCGTATTCCTCGAAGTATATTAACGCATTATCTGAGCATCCTTGTCCATTAAACGTCACCTCTACTTTCATTTTGTAATCTTGCTTCATCTCAGCTGAAAAAGTAACATTAAAATTGCTTTAACATATAAACTATGTAATTGAAACAATCGATGCGCGATTTATTGAAGCTATATTTATACATTTACATTGATTCCTGTGATTTCTAAAACCCGCTTTCTTTGTTTTATGCTTATTGAGTGATTTCAATTAGCTCATGACATCAAGAAAACATAATTATCAGTGTTTGCTTGTTTGTTCTTTTCTGTTCTTTTAACGTAACACCGACGATAATGTTACAATGTTTGGCCATATTTCGGTTGTCTATCATCCTAACCCTTTTCACGGATAGTGAACTAATAACAACACTTTCTCTGCAAATGACCGATTCCTAATCACACAGGATTTTTTAACTTTCGAGAAAAAACAAATGACCATAAGACACGATGACATGGAAACATTTCGCTCACCCAAGGATCGAACTAATCGCCGATGGATTGCTGAATTGATCATTTCCCTTTTTGGTTAAGCGTATTGAGATACTTTTTTGGGGAAATGAAAGCAAAATTATGTAGAAATTTATTTTTTATTTATTTTTGTCTCAAATGTATTCCTCAAATATATGGAAAAGGTGATCACTCGGAAGCATAAAAAATACATGAAAATTGCAGACTCGGTTTGATTGAGTCTGTGCATAAGGGATTTTTTTTGCTTTTCGAGTTTTATCTATTTTTGAGTAGTATGCATATTAAAGATATTTACCAATACAATTAGGTATCTGGTCATATTCCCACTTCCCTTTCAAACAGAAAACGATTCTAGGAAATCCTAACGGTAAGCTGAATCCTGCATCACAAACAACTTGTACAATTGGCAACGTGTCGTTCTCACCGTAAACGAGTTGACCGTTTCCTGGGTCGTTAATATTATGTGTGCAGTTTTGAATTGTATCTGAAAATGTTCAAAACAGAATTCGTTGATCAAGAATTATTGGTACTGAGGTACCAGAAAATATTTATAAATACAAAACTTTACGTGAAAAAATAACCTACCGTTTAATAAAAAATTAATATATACAGAAAATATTGAAGATAAGACATGTTTTTGTCAATACTTTTTCAGATTGATACATAACGTTTAATCACTTACTATTGCAGAATGGTTTATCACTGTGTCCCCAGTCCCAAATGCCATTCTTCATACCGTTGTCTGCACATATAACAGAAGAGTTTCCAATCAACTCCATGCCGTTTTCACATGAAATTATGCAGTTTGTGCCGAGTATAAGTGTTGGTAGTGAACATTGGTGTATCATAAAGCTGTCATTCAATGATGTTGACGGTTCTTCGCACAACACAACTGAAGCATATTATTAATTAATATGATATTTTTCATGACTAATTTTATAAGTTTTTTATAATATCTAAAAAAAATGTCTAAAAGAGGAGATCCTTGTACACACAATAAAATAATCATCTCATAAACATTTTAGAGAGCGCATTTACAGACATTTAAAAGCAGCACCTGCTTAATTTAAATTAAGTCTTCAATATTTCTACTTTCTCTAAGATTAAAAACAAAATGATTAACACAATTACATAACTGTGGTATTAATGTTTCATATATAAAATGAGGTAAGTGGGTATATATAGACGTAAGGTTAAAACTTAAATGCCTTTAACATGTAACTGTAAGTCACATTCTGCAGTTTCTCTTGATACAACATTTGTTAGTTCATATGTAACCGTGTGTAGTCCTACATCTAATATATCTCCCTGGATTGGACCATTTATTTTACGCATCTGCATTAGATTACTATCTAAGGCAAATGATGTCGGTTCCTGCCAATGAACTTGTACAGATGTCTGCTGCGGACTTGTGTAGAAAACTTGAGGGGAAATACAATGGACTGCAAGGGGTTCTGGAACTAAATAATACAAAAGGGGAATTTAAGGAATCCTTAATGTGATATACCTGCCTAAGACAGTTGTTTTTTTCATGATTTACAAATACATTACAGTGTTATCCAAAAAAAATTATACAAAGAATGAAAAAATATCAGGAATCCTGGTAAAATATTCATTTTTGAGTTTTAAGTTTTTTTCGCCATTGAAACATACTGACAAGATACGGTGAAATCATTTTAAACGTTAAAGAAAATTGACAAACAATACTTTTACAATGTGTTTATTGTACAGATGGCATCAGGAAAGAAGCTGTAATACCTATATGTGTTTATGTGTAGGCCTAAAATGTGCGAAACGTCAATTATTACAGGCTACTAGTTTATTTAAGGCCATTTGTACAAAGCACGATTCAGGACATATGATTTATACGTAAATGGCAGTGTGTTTATAAGTCATAAAAAAGGTCAGAAACTTAATATCAAACTGCAAGTGTCCTAAAAACAATCAGAAGTCAAATTGTATTTATTTTGATACTAATTAAAATATTTTTTAACCATGTGGACTCGAAAAGGCTTTTATGTGTATCAAGTATATGTTGTTGTTTTTTTTGTGTAGAGAAATAAACGAAAACAAGAAAGAAAGTGAAACGCATCGTGTCGCTGTAATTACGATCGCGATATTCCAAGTCTCAACAGATAGACAGTGAGATAGACGGTTATGGTTAACAGTACAAAACATAAGCTTTAAGCTTGAACCCGACATGAACAAAACGATAAAAAAGAAACAAAAAATAAACAATAAACTGTTAAGATAATAGTACATCAAATATAAATTCATATTGTCTTTGAAAATATGTAACTACTTAAATATCTTTAATATTTTAATATATTCTTTTCTAATCTTATGTAATAAAGTGCGAAATCTATAATATTGATTTTTCAAATTTTGTTTTACTTAATAAACATTCTTATGGTATGCTCGATTTCGGAATCAAGAAATTTCTCTTGTCTGACAAAAAAAAAAACAATTTTGTTTCTAAATTATATCAAAAATGCTAAATATTTTAGAGCGCCTGCGTTTGATGCCATAGCACAAGATAAATATTTTTTTTACTTACATGTGCAAAATGTAGGTCTAGACCATGAACCATTAGCTTGACAAATCATGATAAGAGGTCCATCAGCTGTAAATCCTGTCTCACAAGTTATATTACACACTGACTGATAAGAGAACGATTCCGTTGAACAAGATATATTTCCGTTTATTGGTTTAGTTGGCTCGCCGCACTGAATAGCTTAAATTAAAAAAAAAACGTGGGTGTGTGTTGTTTTGATTTTTTCTTTGTTATTAAATATACAATAAATATAAACATTTTTATCACATGTCTTTTATTCATATGTAACAGCAAATATATAATAAGCTTTGAATTGTTCACAATTTACATATCACACTAATTGTAAGATAAACCATTTGTGTACAGTAATACAACCTTACATGTAAGTTCTAGAGGCCTTAAATATAGTTAATATAAACTTAAATTAATCAATATATGTTTCAGCATACAGATATAAAAGTTAATCGTTTGAACTTATTATTGTTAGCTAAAACAGATTGACTTAAGTTCACTTAATTTTGCCATCAGAAAAGAGCATTGTCAGTCTAGCCGTAATTTTCTTTCAAATCAGCAGCATTACTTTGGTAGCAGCATTTTTTGTTTACACATGCTATGGGTTATCATTTATGTAACTAAGTGTTATTTAAGTTGTGTAACCTAAAAGGCACAACATACGTTTAATGCATGTATACAACATATAGTTACACCGAGTCATTTTTAAAAAGGTACTTTTTATTGAATGAACCGATATAAACGTATTTACGAGTACCGATATCTACGAAAGACCGGTAGGGCCATTTCAACTTCATGAATTCTCGATTTCATCTTCATGAATTCGCAGTTTTTACTGAATTCCCGTTTCCAACAAACGGAATTCACGTCTTAACGATTTTCGCTTTAAGAATTTCCGATTTCATATTCACGAATTCACGATATCAACTTCACAAATTTACGATTTCAAGTTCATGAATTCACGATTTCAACTTCATAAATTCAACTTTTCAACTTCACGATTTCGTGAATTCATGTAATTGAATTCGTGAAGCTGAAATCGTAAATTCATGAAGTTTAAATCGAGAATTCGTGAAGTTGAAATCGTGAATTCATGAAGTTGAAATCGTGAGTTCACGAAGTTGAATTCGTGAAGTTGAAATCGGGAATTCATGAAGATGAAATAGGGAATTCATGAAATTGAAATGTCCATAACGGTCTTTTGTAGATATGTCCTATTGGTGGCCTGTTTTTTTACATATGAACTGTTTTTCGGCAAATGTAAAGTTAACCAGAGAAAATGTCCAATTCGGATTTTGAAAAAATATTTACATTTCTCGTTCGGGGAAAATGTGATTGAAAACCTGTCTAAAACAAAAATGACCTATAGAATGACCTATAGAAACCCGACTTAAAGGGACTGTTAAATGCAATTTAATAATATATAAAACATATATCAACAGTAAATTTGCATTAATTTCTGCGTTCAAATAGTGATATTAAACGCTTTATAAAAACATTTGAATCGATCAAATCACCAATATTTTAGAAAGAAGCAGACGCAGCCATGATTATGTATTTGCCTCATAAAAACAGTGTGCGTAACGTTTACCCGTATATTTAGATCTACGATAAGTAATTGTCGAATTGACACGAAAAATAAATATATCTAAAATATTGACCTCTAAAGTGTAAACAGGTTGTGGAAACACACATAGAAAGGACAGCTTGTCAATAAATTAAGTTCAAAATAAAAGATTTTTTTGTCTTACAACATGGTAAAAGAAGTTCTTCTATCATTTTTATCAAAACACCAACATTAAATTGATCAGAAAAATCAAGCTCTCATTGCAAAAATGACTTGGCCAGGGATCATCGGAAAGCTTGAACATCGGACCGAATTTTAACAACCTAAACTAATTAAATCGATTTACTTCAATTGATACGAAGTTTTCATGCACTTTATTGAATACAATATATAGAGAAAATAAATGAATTGAAGATACTGATGATTATAAATCTAACGAAAGAATCCATTTAAGGGAGAAAAAAAATGTCAACGTAGCTTTATTATTTTAAATGCATGCATATGCATAAATTTATAGGTTATAAACATTATGAGAAAAACAAACATTGTTGTTTATCAAGATTGTAATTTGCAATGAAAAAAGTAACATTAGCACTTGTATTATCATTTTTACCTTCACACGCTGGATTTCCTGACCAAACCGGAAATGTCGATTCCTGTATTATGCACATGACGTGTGTGTCTCCAGTCATTTTGTATCCTTCATTGCACGTGTATTTACATGTGCTTCCGGGCGTGGTCCCCGTCGCACACTCGTACCTACCATTTTCAACTGTATCAGGAGCTGTGCAATTCAAGTTTTCTATTTTATAAAAAATGAAAAAGTATGAGCATTATCATTTTGATGGACTAATCATATTTATTTTTATTGGAACACATG
>NW_026862281.1:0-18743 GCF_026571515.1 Ruditapes philippinarum | reverse complement strand
AATACATGTTCCGGTGGTTTAAAATCCGAATTCAAATAACAAAGTTATGGGCCGGACACGAATTGGGACGTACGTACGGACGGACTGACGGACGGACAACCCGACGACTATATGCACCCCCGAAATTTTCGGGGAGCATAATAAATGCAGAATAATATGGACCACTAGAGAAGGATTAATTTTGACTGGACAATTTTTTTTATAACTTTTATAACTTTTTTTGAATGAAAACAAAATGTCACATTCAAAACATGTAAGGTGTGGATATTTGAAGTTTACAGTTTGGGACAACAAATTTTTTATACATTCTGATGGTAACATAAATGTACCATAAAAAAGACAATAGGTCAAACATTGCAAAAAATATGAAAAGTAGGCCAGTTGATATCCAAATTCAATTCAGCATCCCCTAGTCCAAATTTCAAGTCTGTATGTCAAAAAAAGCCAAGAATGAAGGTCAAATTACATCAAAAAATATCAAAAGTAGGTCAGCTGATATCAAAATTCATTTCGGCATCAGAAATATTTACAAACCTGGTCCAAATTTTAAAATCTGAATGTCGAAATACAAGAAAGTAGGTCAAATGGTGTCAATAATACCTACAGTATCAAAATTGAATTCAACATCAAAAATTACACAAATTGCACCCCTAGTCCAAAATTAAGTCTTTACATAAAAGACAAAAAAAGTAGGTAAAGCGATATCAAATATATCAAAAGTAGGCCAGTTCATATCAAAATTCAATTCAGGATCAGAAATTAAACCCCTTGTCCAAATTTCCAGCAGGTACATCAAAAAACAACAAACTAGGTCAAACAATATCAAATAATAATATCAAAAGTAGTCAGTTGATATCTTAATTCAATTCGCATCAGAAATAACATTCCTGGTCCAAATTTCAAGTCTCTGTACATCATTCCAAATTTCAAGTATCTGTACATCAAAAACAAGAAAGTATGTGCAATGGTTTCAAAAATATCAAAAACAGCTCAACTAATACCAAAATTCAATTAAGCACATGAAACTCAGGTCTGTCCCAAAATTTATTGAAATGTGCTTTCTCCAAGTTTAAATCCAATTCAACAAAAAAAATGAAAAAATTACAATTTTTAACAAAATTCAATAAAAACAAGATTGCATTTGTGAAAAATGCTATGCCACCGCATTAATACAACACTGAATAGTAATGTAGCACAGTTTCGATGTGGGATTTTACCCTTAAGAGTAGAAACAGGACGTTTTATTGGTGAAAATGTAAACCAGAGAATATGAACATTCTGTGACCAAGAACAAATAGAAAATGAAACTCATTTTCTCGTAGAATGCACAAAATATGATAATATAAGACAGCAAGTGTTCGAAGATTTATTGTCAGATCCATCCTATATTAATAAAAATAAAGAAGATGGACTGACCTTTTTAGTAAATGAAAATGCTAGAAAAACAGCAAAATATATTGTGAAAGCTTTTATGTTTAGACGAAGCCTTATATACTCATAGCGATTTACACAGAACATATATATGTGTATCACTTATATTTAATTCCATCAATTACTCATATATCTAATTGCTTAATTTACTTGATAATTATGAAAGTGAAAATATACTATTCTATGTACATCGTCCATATATTTGAAATTGAACTTGTACTATTATGTTTAATATTTGAGAACTATACATAGATACTGTATTTAATGTCAACAGTGACTAATAGGCCCATGAGGCCGGGTGTTTTAAATACCTTTATTAAAATATTTGTATATGATTATATTGTAAATAACACATGTCACTTTAATAAACAATTTACCTGTAGGAACACAATTTTTTGTTTCTATACAATGGCATCAATCACTGACCTATCTAATTGTTATTATCAGATTAGTGGTTATATCTATTGTTACTCAAATAAAAGATCAGAGTAGGAATCTATCAATGCAGTTGAGTCTAGTGAATTTGGTGGTGAAAGTCATATTTCACATGGCCTAAATTCCATGACTGTACATCAAAGGACAACACAGTATACTAAGTCAAAATCTAGGCTAGCTGATATCAAATTTCACTTTACATCTTAATCTGTGCACATGGTCCAAATTTCATAGCTGCACATCAAAGGACAAGAACGTAAGTCACATCACAAAATCTAATTCACCTGATATCAAAGTTCAATTTTACAACTAAAACTGTGCACATAGTTCAAATTTCATGGCTGTACATCAAAGGACATTAGAAAGTAGGTCACTGTCCCCTTGGGCAAGGCAAAATTTTGACCCAAGGGTTTAATTCAAACAATCTTGATACAGGTTCACCAAACAACATTTCATGTCAAATTTCTAAGCTGTAGTTTTCTCCAATTCAGAAAACATTTGTTTTAAATTCTGTTTTTACTATGTGTACATAATGAAAATCAATGCCCCCGGGCAGGGCCAATTTTGACACCAGGGGCACCAGAAGGTGGGGGACCTATTGATGATATTATAAAGCAAACATCAAAGCTCTAAGCCTTGAACCTTCAGACACAATTTTTTTTAAATTTTTACTATATTTACACAGTGAAAATCAATGACCCCGGGGCGAGGCTGATTTTGACCCCAGGGCTATAATTTGGACAATCTTGGTAGAAGTTCACTACAAAAAGTCTCATGGCAATTATCTAACCTCTAGCCTTTGTCAATTCAGAGGAGAAGTTTCTACTACATACATATAAGGAAAACTATCGCCTCTGGGGCAGGGCAATTTTAACACTAGGGGCATAATTTAAACAACTTTGGTAGAGGACCCATAGATGATATTATATACAAAATATCAAAGCTCTAAGCATTGCACCTTCAGACAAGAAGATTTTTAATTTTTTAGTATATGACATAGCGACTGAAAATCAATGACCCCCGGGGCAGGGCCAATTTTTAAGTTTTTACTATATACATAAAGAAAACCTATGACCCCGGGGCGGGGCTTATTTTGACGCTAGAGCCAAGAAGATTTTTTAAGTTCACTATATAATCTATATAATACACAAACACACACACACAGGTGAAGCGCTATATGCCACCGCATCGCAGATTCTGCGGTGGCATAAAAATATCACAACTTTCGTGTGTCCTTATTACAATATGTATTTGTTGGTAAAGGTCATATGCCACTTTACTGGTGGAGGAAAGACCTCAGATGCCCCTCTGTGCATAACTTCAGGTACAAGCAGACACACAAGTAGAATCACCAGCCTAACATAACCTGAAAGGCTTTGAACCAACAGTGTTGAGGAGCAAGTGATTTAAAGTAGCCAAACAACGTAAACCACTCAGCCACAGAGGCCCCTTCCTAAAAGCAATATAGGTAGTTAGTCCTACTCAATCCTCTTAATTCTATATGCAGACAGAAATATTGATGTATGACTTAATTAAGGCCATTTTTCTAACTAATAAATAAACAAGGTCTCCATGTGCAATTCAAATTCTGAGAGATTTAAATGAGGTAAGCTGCGAGATTTCTGCAATATACATTTTCAATAACATGAAAAATTAATACCATGTTTCAGGAAAAAAAGTTACATCCTTTCTGGTTGGAGCTGGACAGTATAAATCATATAAGTTCCAAGTAAATAGAAAAGGCATCACTTTCTATACAAAAGTTAAATATACTTTCTGTAGAATAAATACACATAGAACATATGTTATAAAATGGCCTAACAATAACCTCTAACAACAATTACATGACCATCATTATTATGAATTTTTTCGTTTGATTGATATTTTACCTTTTGCCTGGGTGATGTTTTCCCATCTCTCCCCTCTGCAAGAAATTCCTCCAAGGTAAGAAATTCAGGTGGCGAGGCTACAAGATTGTTTGGCTTGAACCCTCCCTTATCATCACTGATAGGCTGGCCCATACCTGTAACAGAGTCATTCATGCATTATAAAACTTTCAATCTTTTAACTATTTACTTGTGGTGGCAACTTTATCAATTCATATTCAGTCTGTCTTATCATGGTCTGCACTGTTCACTATTTTGTCAGGACATATTTTTTAATATTCCCTAAATGATGACAGATGGACGAGTCCATTTAAGATATTTAGCAGAGTAAAGATCAAAAACAAATTGTCAGAAAGAAGATTTTTATGTTATTTTAAGAAATTTATTGTATTAAATCTTTTTATCATCATAAAGAATAACCTACACACAAAGCTTTTATATGTGTCAAAGTTAACATTTAAAGGAAACAACACTACAGTAAATTATGATTTTATCTATTTTTTCAAGTTGTAACATATACTGAACCAAAAAAGAAACTTTCGCAAAGTATGTGCCAGTTGTTCAAGGGTACCACTTAGATGTACACACTTATATACATGTAGTAGCTTGTAAAACTCGTTTTGTTTGCAAAATCCGTCAGCTAATCAGCGTATAAAAGCCCGATATTTTTATTCAACGTAAAATTCGAGTTTCAAAAGGATTGAAAAACTGTACTAACATATCTACATTCAAACTTGGAGAAAGTTTCTTTTTTGTTTCAATATATATTCCTATGTACCTACACTGTACACTTGTCAAATATCCTAATATTTCTTGTATAGTAGATTACAGCTGGAATCCCCCTTCCCTTACTTTACATATATTTTTTTTTCATTTCAGTTCTTTGTTTGGTTTTACTGCTGAATTAACACTGGCTTCACTGGCTTTCCTGGATAACTAACCAGTAATTCCAAATTATCTGCAAGTGAATTTCAAAGTTTGACACTGACTATGTGGTAATCTCTTAATATACCATTTTATCTAAACCAATTATACTCCTGTAATGTCAGTTTAAAATCTTCAACCAATTCCAGTTATAGCCAATGCACGACAATCAGAGTAGATGTTCTCACTATTCCAATGCCAAAGGCATGATAGCCCATTATTTTAAAACCAGTTTCACCAGCTAATATTTCAAAAGCTTAACATTGTTTTTGATTGTCTTACATTAAGCAAAAGGGCCTTCCACAAGTTAGGTATGAATATGACAGCTATACTGATTCTACACTTAGAGGAACTTCATTATAAGTGTGCCAGTAGTGCCAATTATTTGAACATCGAATTTGTTGAAATTTTTTTACATAAATTACTTTATGATATACACTGCAGCCCCATTATAAAGCTCATGTTGGGGTCTAAGGTCTCAAAACTGTAATATAACATTACTGCATTACCCCACCCATCACTGATACATATGACACTAATTTTTAACTGTCCAATCAATAAATTTGTTCTCTAAAACAATTCAATAATGTAAACATATATTATTTCTTAAAATAATACTTATTCAATTGAAAAGAACCTGAAACTTCAGCAAGGAAAATATAAAGCGAAAAAGTTAACACAGCTATTACAGTTGTAGTAAAAACTTCCTTCATAATGATTGTGTCCACGCCATTTGGTTTTTTTTTAATATTTTAAATTGATTTTGGGTTTGTGTAATATACTCAATTTATCAGTGTTTAAGTGTTACAACTACGAATTTGAGATTGTAACCTGACTAATTAACAGGAAAAACAAACAAAAAAGCGGATTAATGCTTCGCTAACCTGTGCATGCTTTTCACAGCCGCTGCACAAAACTGCTCAAATAATACATGTATAGTGGCAGTGTTTATGGCGATATATCGTATACTGTTCTCTTTTATCTACACATGTAGTAGTCATGATAGTAACTTAAAATATAAAGTATTAACTAGTATTCAGAAAGATAAAACTGTTAAAAATGGAGAATTCTAGAGAATTATAGATACACTAAGACTATCTGGCAATATAAACCACTAGCAAGAAGTTTTAATTATCAATTTAACAATTCATGATTAAATCTCGAAGCATTACCTGGCACAGTGGTGAAAGTAGAGGTACTACAGGAGACACTGTCTCCAAGAAATGTACAAGAAAAGCATTGATGCAAAGCATCAAAGGGCGTCCAAGCAAGAAATGCAGCAGGTGAAGATGAACTAGTAGACATATGATGACAAGATATTCTTATAATCTTTTCAATGGTTAATTGGTTTTTACCAGAATTGTATATCACTTATGAATGAACGGACAAAAGACATTGTTCATTATGAACTTTGATTGACATGCTAGAGATTAGAATATTACTTGTTATTTCTTTATGATTGTGGTTATTAATAGCAACGGATATACATGTATACAATCATTTATAATCCATATGTGTAACGCATGATCAACACCACACTTGTGTAATTGTCCCTTATTATTTTATCGCTATTAGCGAAGAACCCCCTCTTAAGGTATCTGTTCACACTAAGTAACAATATGACACTGGTTATATTATCATGTTGATCATGTTGTGCATAATTGTTTATTATACAATAATTGTAAGATCTATTTTAATTAAAAAAATACAGATTTTATGAATATTGTTTTCTTTTTTTGTGTGTGTGTTTTATGTGCTATTTTAATACTGAGATTTTACGTTTACTACTCTTTTTTATTAAAATTGTAAAATAAATTTTAAGAATTCAATTGTCATATTGACCGACGATTATAAGTCAAAACTTAAATGAAAAAAGCCAGTAAATTATGGTTAATCTTTCAATATATAATATTGTTTATTCTTAAACCATGTACATGTACATTTGTATTTTTCTTTATCATTTTTTAAATTATCAATCAATTGAATAATTCATAAAATCTAATTTGTAACTTTGAATAATTCCTCGGCATCTTTACTAAACACGAATAACAAATTAAATAAAATGTTTCAAAGTTGATTGTGACATTTATACCATAAAAATGTACCTTTTTTCTCAATTATTGTACATATTTATTGTTTTTATCTCATATAGATAAAATGAAACATGCTATTGTTGTTGTTGTTGTTGGTTTTTCGAATTGTATGTTTATGTATAATAATAATCAATAAATTTGAGAGTTGATCTGTGTATATCAATTATTGTAACCAAATTAAGTGACAAACATTCATTTTGGAAAAAAAGCTTAATTATCTGTAAAATATTTGTTCTGTTCTGTAACGATATCAAACAGATACTCCAAAACCGGGAGAGACCGGACAATAAACGTGTGATACTATTCGCCGGTCACTAGTAAATCCCGGTAGAGACCGGGAATTACCGATAGGAGTACATCCCTCTATAGATAGATTTTTGGAATGTTTAGGCCATCAACTCATCATTCTATTTACAGCTTTCGGATACATGTACAACAATAACATACCATAATAACCCACTGTGTACTACAAAATGATAAATAAAAAACCCCGAAGAGCGCTATCTATTGATGGAAAACGTTATTGCATTTGAAAATGTTTGCATTGCGAAATTCTCCAGTTCGCTATTCGTTGTACATATCGCGACATTTCATTTTTAATTAATAATCAAGCACCTTCATACCGATCGGAATGATCGGCTTTTATTATGACCGACTAAAAGGCTCGAGAGGTTGCTGTCGCCCTTTCACAAAATCTGATTTCATTCCATAAGGGGCACCGCGTTTCGGCGCGGACGCCAATCACTTAGTAAACCTTCCGTACACCTCGCACATAGATCATGAAGATAATGTTAAAACAACAAAAGGTAAGGATGACTACAAAACATGTGAGGTTAAAAGCAAGAAAATAAATTATTAGAGCCGTTACCAAATCTACTTAATTACTAAAGGAAGGTAATAAAATTGAAAAGAGTTTCTAATGACCTAATATCTATGCATATGACTGTGTCTATTTAATTAATTTAAAGTATAAAATTTTTAAAGCCAGAAACTCGCTGGTAAAATATCAATTTAAAATGATTTGAATAAAACAATGATTATGTAAATGAGAGAAACTGCGGATGTTTCTAAATTCAAAATTTTACTATTTCATGTTTAAATGTTGAATTCTGCTTAAGCCGGTGCTAGGGGGCGTGGACGGTAACTTGCACTTTCCAGTACCGTCCATGAACAGGCTCAATCAAACCGAGCCTGCAACATTTTCAATTTTGCCGTGTTGGGCTTTCTTTAGGGATTCTGTATTTATCTATTTTATGATCACATCCGTGTTATTTGTGCCGTGTGGCGGCTGTAAAAAGTCTCCCCGTACATTTAATCAATGATGTTATAATTTCGATCCTTGAAGATCGTTCAGCACGACATTGTTGTTGTGCTTGTGGTATTTTTAGTTTCAACTTTTCGGCATTTTCTAGTTGGGTGGTTCCAATATTCCTACTTGAATAATGTTGAATCACCCTTAGGATATGTTGCCTGCTTTTTAAATTTGTCTTTTGACGTCTTATCTGTGATACGCAGGCTTCATAACCTCTGATTCCCTTTCAAAATTCCATTTTATTTAGTTCCGCCCATTGTTTTCTCGTTTAGGACACACGCTTTATATTACTTGGGGACCATACGCCGCTTTTTATGGAATGGCACGGAAGTGTCACATTGAAGGTTCCATGATAACCGCCGTATGAACACATCTGCGGATGTTTCTAAATTCAAAATTTTACTATTTCATGTTTAAATGTTGAATTCTGCTTAAGCCGGTGCTAGGGGGCGTGGACGGTAACTTGCACTTTCCAGTACCGTCCATGAACAGGCTCAATCAAACCGAGCCTGCAACATTTTCAATTTTGCCGTGTTGGGCTTTCTTTAGGGATTCTGTATTTATCTATTTTATGATCACATCCGTGTTATTTGTGCCGTGTGGCGGCTGTAAAAAGTCTCCCCGTACATTTAATCAATGATGTTATAATTTCGATCCTTGAAGATCGTTCAGCACGACATTGTTGTTGTGCTTGTGGTATTTTTAGTTTCAACTTTTTCGGCATTTTCTAGTTGGGTGGTTCCAATATTCCTACTTGAATAATGTTGAATCACCCTTAGGATATGTTGCCTGCTTTTTAAATTTGTCTTTTGACGTCTTATCTGTGATACGCAGCTTCATAACCTCTGATCCCCTTTCAAAATTCCATTTTATTTAGTTCCGCCCATTGTTTTCTCGTTTAGGGCACACGCTTTTATTATTACTTGGGGACCATACGCCGCTTTTTTATGGAATGGCACGGAAGTGTCACATTGAAGGTTCCATGATAACCGCCGTATGAACACATCTGCGGCATGTTTCTAAATTCAAAATTTTACTATTTCATGTTTAAATGTTGAATTCTGCTAAGCCGGTGCTAGGGGGCGTGGACGGTAACTTGCACTTTCCAGTTCAATCAAACCGAGCCTGCAACATTTTCTGTTGGGCTTTTCTTTAAATTCAAAATTTTACTATTTCCATGTTTAAATGTTGAATTCTGCTTAAGCCGGTGCTAGGGGGCGTGGACGGTAACTTGCACTTTCCAGTACCGTCCATGAACAGGCTCAATCAAACCGAGCCTGCAACATTTTCAATTTTGCCGTGTTGGGCTTTCTTTAGGGATTCTGTATTTATCTATTTTACATAATGTCCCCAGATTCCTCACATTTATTACTGAGGTATAAAGTTGGTCATCCTTGGTCAAATTTTATTTTATTCTAAGTAATCACTGGCTTGAGTTAAAGGACATCTAATGTGAAAGGTTTAGTTCAAATCAAGTTAAAACAAAAGCCACAGCCAGATGGGGGTAACACTTGACTTTTTTACTTTTTCTAAAAGAAAACAAGAAAAATAAAGAAAAACAAGATTGAATTTGTAAATTTTTTTTTGATTTTTTACTATATGTACGTATTGAAAATCAATGACCCCCGGGGCGGGGCCAATTTTGACCCCAGGGCTATAATTTGTACAATCTTGCTTAAGGTTCACTACACAATGCTTCATGCAAAAAAACTAACTTCTAGCCTTTGTGAATTTAAAGAAGATGATTTTTAAGTTTTTACTATATACATATAAGGAAAGCCTATGACCCCCGGGGTGGGTCTGATTTTGACACTAGAGGCAAAATTTGAACAACTTGGTAGAGTACCTTTAGATAATAACACATTCCAAATATCAAACCTCTAAGCCTAGTACCTTCAGAAAAGAAGGTATTTTAAGTTTTTACTATATGTACATATAGTAAAAATCAATGACCCCAGGGTCGGGGCCGAATTGGACCCCAGGGCTATAATTTGAACAATCTTTGTAGAGGTCTACCAGACAATGCCTTATGCAAAATATCTAAGCTCTAGGCCTTTTGGGTCTTTACAAGAAGATTTTTTTAATTTATTCTTATCATTCCTTTTGGTTGCCATGGCAACCACACAAACACACACAAACACACATACACACAGGTGAATCGCTATATGCCACCGCATAGTTCAGATAATGGAGAGTGATTTGTTTCATTTCTAAATGATACAACATTTTTTCATAACTTTCCACAACCTTATTACAGAAACTATCAATACATCAGTGTTTTATACTTTATTGCTTAAAGCATAAATATTAACATAAGATATAGACATTTTCAAACAAGTGATTGAGTATACAGTGTTACATGTACATTTATTATAATACGTTGAAAGCATTTTTAAAAGTGATTTGATTATATACAGTGTCAGATTTATATTATTTTATTGTTTAATACATGAATATAAACATACAATGAAAACATTTTTTAAAGTTATTGCATTATATATAGTGTCAGATTTATTAATACATGGATATAAACATACAATTAAAACATTATCAAACAAGTGCTTGAATTATTTACAGTGTTCGGTTTATCAATTTATTTTTAATACATTATATACAGTATCACTTCATGTAGTAATGTCGATCCATGGGTTTCATGCTATGAACATTTTGAACATGTTTTTATTGTTTCTTTCTCAACAGTTCAAGTACGTCAGGAAGGATCAAAATGAGGCATTCTCATTAAGTGGGCCCATCACGTTTTCCTTTTCTTTAACTTTTTCTTTCCTGCGTAGAAGTTCATTCACTTTTGGGACTATACAGTCCCTGAAGGATACCTCTTGTTTATGTTCCGGAAAGTACCTCACAACATATTGACGTACCAACGACTTTCTTTCCCTACACAGTTCTTTTTTGCCCAATTTTCCACCCCCATACCAATTATATTGTAGTTTGTAGTTTCCACACAAACACGAACATTCAGTAATTAATTTTTATTGCATACGTTTCGGCTATGTGCCTTCATCAGTGCAAAACAAAATAAAATTACCGACGGAACACGCGTTAAACGCGCAAAAAACGTTATGGCGTTTAGCGGCAAAAATATGATAACATGTAGAAACAAATATTTATGTTATAAATAAAGCTGGTACATGAATTAAAATGGATCAATAGTGATACAGATGTCTATTAGACAGTGTTAATAAAAATAAGATAATAGACAAACATATTAATATTCATGTAACACATTATAAATCAAACAATACTTTATTATTTAGTCCATTTGGAATCATAGTATTTAATTTATGGATCCAAAAAGATTCTTTACATAACCGGTCCATGTTGTTATCTATAATTTCTATAGGCAAAAATGAAAAATCTGACAAGGAACACTTATCGTTTGATCCGAAATAGATCGCAACATGTGAAACTGGATTTACGTCACAATTTCTTATATCAAATCTATGTTTATTCATTCTGCATGATACATTTTGATTAGTTTGACCTACGAATTGCTTTTTACAGCCTTTACATGTAATGAGGTAAATTATATTACGCGTAGTACAGTTAACATCATTGTGTAAATCAAAAGAACGACCTGTTATGCTGCTATTAAATTGTGAACCAACACTTATATTGTTACAATGTGAACATCTAATTCGTAAACATTGGCTAGATAAAGATGTACGATGAAGTAAAGTACTTCTCATAAGATAATCTCGAATGTTTTAGGACGTCTATATGCTAAAATAGGTTTGAACTTGGTATGTATACTTTTAACGCTTTCCTTATCAAACAAAAGTAATAGATCCCAATATTTATTTAAGATTTCACCACTATTAGGCAGAGATGCATTAAAACATACAGTAAAAGGTATTATTGAACTAGTACTTTTAACGACAGAACAAAGAGCATCATTTTGGGACATGCCTTCAATTTTAGAAAACGCTTTCTCAATAATAGATTTTTTTATCAGCATTGTTACTGTCACTTTTAATGTTATGCACTTCACTGTCACTCAGAGCATAGTCAGACATTATCACATCCTCGACTTCTTCGGCTGTACTATGGCATGGAGCACAAGAATCAGTCTCCTTCGGAATATCATTCACTTTAACTGACATTGAGTCCACTTTGTTTGATAGTTGATGAAATTCTGAACTAAGCTTACTAAGCAGCAAGGACTGTCTCTCAACACTTTGAAGTAACATCTTGTTGTCCTTAATAAGCTGGGTGTTTTGATTTACAAGGACATTCACCGTAGATAAAAGTTGATGGAGGCTGCTAATACCACTCGGGCGGAAAGCGCGTGGCGTCAATGGTGATGAAGGTTCCGTTGAAACAACAACGGGCGTGGTAGGCGTTGTTACTTCTTCAAAGCGAAAAGCACCTGTTGTCACTGGCGAAGAAAGCTATCCTGGCTGTGTATTTGGAGAAACATGGTTCTCTTCTGTTGAAGGCACACTAAACTCGGACGTCATATCACTTGATGACATATCACTTGACGGCATAGCCAGACGAAGTGGTTTACAAATCTTTTTTTGGACATCCCCCTGTAGAAGTGGCCTGAAATGAAATATACTTTTAAAATACTGCTTATACATAATGGCAATTTTTATAAGCATTTTATGTCGCGCTACGATCTCTATTGCTATTGCTGTATCTGGCTTCTATGCTATTTAACATTCATGCATATAAATATTTATCAAAAGTCATACGCCTTTGCGACTCCATAAAAATGGTTTTGTATGGCCGTGCATATTTATTATGAGGTGGTGAAATAGGTATATACTATAGGGTGCCAGTGACAATTGTTTTTATTTTTATAATAAATAAATAGATATTAAAACTAAATTCGTGTAATTTTATGTAACTATGTGAATGAATTAATCTTATGCTCGCTAGGGGCTTGCATGATTTAATTTCATTGAACTTGTCCAATTAATTCGCTCAATATCATTTATATACTGAACAAGAGTTTCGACTGTATGCAACCCTAGAACAATTTTATGGGATATCACAATTAAAAGACATGGAAGAAAGAAAGAACGTTATGTAAGTGTCATGTACACACCTTTCTTTTTTTCTGTTTTTCCATCTTCTTCCAGCGTTGTTTTCATAGCAGCATTGCACTCGTCGCTGGTACCCGCACTCAGAACTTCTGCTGTGGATGCATCTTTTTTGGACAGGCCCCATTGAACAGTGTACGTCTTCCCAACCGTAATCTGTTAAAAGAAGATACAATTGTTTAGTATCAAAATATTGATAAAAATATAGATGCTGTAAAGGCTTATCTCAGACAGTGTAGCTAAATTGATTTTTTCAACAAATTGTGTATAATTCATCGGACTGTTACATATATATTATAAACTGCAGTGAAACATTCACTGCCACTTGTGAAATATTTCCACTCAATGAAGAAAAAAAAATCCTATATAAAAAATTTTGATAATTCGAATAAAGATTGACGATGTGATGTGACATCATCTATATCAGTTTTCTATGGGAAAGGGTCTTTTCATGTTGTTTGTTAGTCTGATTGGGTTTTACGTCACATCAACACAGTATGTATCATATGGCGACGTTTCCAGCTTTACTGGACAAGTTATATCTCGGGTACCATTCCGTGCATTATTTATTTTTATTTATGATATGTTGTAATCACTGTATAACATTGATGAGACTATAATAAAGAATAAAATATTATATGCTATTAATAACTGATTTGGCAGTATTAATCATATTTCTACTGCGCGACTTACGCAGAACGAGAACGGGGCTATTTTTGACGTTTTGTGTAATGCCATCTTAAATATCATGCCATTGCGTGACAAACGCAGAACGGGATATTTTCACGTTTTGACGTTTTGTGTAATGCCACTTTGCGCAGATTTTCTTAAATTGCATGTCATTAGCTGTGTAATGTGACCGAACTTTGGGTGTAATGTCAAACTACTTGTAAAATAACACAATTCGTGTGTCAAATTCATTCAATATAAAATGTTTGCAATCCTTATATTTTGAGTTTTTGTCAAGTAAAATTAAGTCAAGTAAATTATAACGTCATACGTAAATAAACAGCTTGTATAAGGCGATTATAGGCAATGAAGGTGCGTAAATTTTGTGTTGCAAGAGTAGCATGACCGAAATATCGTAGATTGCAGTACATTTTTTTGAAAAAAGGCAGACATCTCACACACAGTATGGGAACCAGTAAAATCTTTTATTTTTAAATAATAATTTTAAATATGAAATTCATGAAGTAATAGCAAAGGAACATAACATGTATTAAGTATACGTCAGACAGGTACCATGGCTGTTGAAATTGGAAGAAATTAAATAGTTGGTAAACATGAATTTAAATTTGACGCTGTTGACGTTGTCAAAGTGCTCCATGGTTATGTAAATATGTTGTATGTAAATACTTTTAAAATACAAAACGTAAGTCACAGTTCAGTAACTTTTGATAAATGTGTTCGCTAGATATGTATATTTATGCTGAAAAAATTTGGATGTATTTGTTTTACAAGTAAAAATGCAGCAGATGTATATGACATGTATGAACTTCCCGGACATCCCTCGTAAACATTTAATTGAATATCAGTGTTGAAATTAGCCTTATAGCCAAACTACTACAGTTATAACGCTGGAAAACAGCATTGGTGGCACTTTACAAAAACAAATTGGTTTATAATCTCACAACCTTCACCTTTCTGACATTCCCTCTTAGACCCAAACAAATTGAGCGCCTTCTGTGCTTTGATTTTTTAATGTAAGGCAGATTCACATAAATATGAATTGTTTTTTCAGTTGCCGTTATAACATTAATTCAAAATATTTATTAATCTTAATTTGACAATGAAATATGGTCATAATGTCAATTAAAGTAATACATAATTCTCTTTAGCTTACCTTTTCGCCAGTGTTTAAAAAAAAACCGCTGTTCTGACTTGCAATTTCTTGTCACAATCGTATCTCACTAGATAGTGAGTGTCTCTTTGACACCTGACGCAAAGCCGACATGGCTAAAATCCTATAATCACCAATCACTTATCGGCACAAACACTTATTAAAAAAAAACTTTTTAAATTCAAGTTTATTGTTTTGGAAACAAAATAACAAACACTAGTATATCCACAAGTATTCCCTTGGACAAATAATAACAAACTTTTGAAATGCCACCAATTATAGAAATATACAGTCACAATTTTTAAAGCAGAATGAAGGAAGAAAGATAAAATGTTGTAGCATTTAAGTGAGCTGTCTGGTGACACGCAGTTCTCAAATTACCTTTACTCAAATTTCTAATTATGAAAAAATTATCTTTGAAACTTAACACCTTGCTTTAATTAACATACCTGGAGACGTGAAAAATTGGCGCGAGAAAAAAAAAGACAACTAGTTTTATGACACCTTTAAATTACATGTGCTCACCTTTCTTTGTTTTTATATATTTTTGAAAAATGTACATTGTAACACCTGCTTAGTAATATCAGTTTCAGTTTCAGTTCTTATTGGCAAATCGCATATTTTAACATTACCTTAACATACCTTTGGCCAATTTAATAAATTACAATTATATTAATTATCGTATTGAAATCAGAATTAAGTACAGGATTTTATTACGCATTTGAACTTGAGACAATGAAAGAAATATTTTGGTCGCAAATTTGTAACTGCATCTTTAGAAATTGCCATTAAAACATTAGTGTGGTTTGTGTTGAAGATTTAAAATAAATAGAACAAACACAGCCATATCAATTTTATCTTTCCTTTGCAGACCACACCCGAAAATAGAAATAAAAATTATAACCTAATATAATGTAATCGGACATGCTAACATGTTTTAAATAAAAACTTGTTAATCCAATTGATAAGCATATTACAAGTACCTTGTTATCGATGATGTATGTATTTACGACAATTCTTTTAACGAACAAATATAAAAAAATGCAAACAAGTAACGTTAACTATATGTAACATACGACATTAATTTTAGTAAAAAAAAAAAAGGGAAAAACTGTAAAAAAAAACTATGTAAGGACATTACTTATTAACGATTATATTATTGATTTTCTCGGAGAAACTCCGAGTTAGCGCTTTTACCCTCTCTAAAACTCCGCGATACGCGTTGCAGTTGTATTTCCGCGATTTAGGAAGTTGATTCGCGGAGAAACAGAGATTTGTCTCTCACGTCGATCGCGGAGGAAGCACAAAAAAATGCACAATCCGCGCGAGCTGTACTGTATGCTCCGGACAAGCTTTTAGCTTTAGCTTTTCCGGACAAGCCCACAAAAGTAACCCCTATATGTCGCCTTTTCAAGGCGACACAAAAACTGTTACAATTAAGCCTTGTGATTTTATACAAGGTGAAAAATCACTGACACCAGTACAAATGTATATACATACAAAAATGCTCCATTAATAAGCCAACCAACAGTAGAAATTCAAAACAATACTTCCAGATTACTGATAACTTACAGTTAGCTTTGGGTTGTGCCTGTGACGTTCCATAGTGACTTTAGAGAAAATCACCGCTAGGACTGACCAGTAGATTGTCATACACTAAAAACAATTAACAAAACATCTCGTTTAAACCCTGAAACCTCAAAAATGTTTATAATGATTTTTTAAACACTTTTTACTATATATTAGTAACAAAAATTGCCCATGATTTCAACTGATTATGAGTGTCACGTGAACGATTATGAGTTTGCGGCCCAGGGCTTTACCCTGAACCTGAACAAATGTTTGTAAAGCTCGTCTCCTGCTTGAATTTGAATCAATAATAATATCAAGGAATTTCAATAATTAATCAAGGTGTACAATAATTGAGCTTCCGACATTCGAGTGTTGATTGTAAAACTGTTATAAGTCCTTCTTTATTTCATGTAAGTTACTGCAGTTTTATGGCGAAGGTAGTATTGAACGTCTACTAGTAAGCATTTAAATCACAAGATGGGGGACAGAAATTTGAACCATCTACTTTTTGTTGTTTTTATTTGGGGTTGGGTTTACACACCCCCAACACATTGGTGACTTTTCTACCTCAACCTTCTGGGGAAGTAGTTGGATAGCTTTCTCACAATAAAGGGATTTTCAAAGAACTTAGCAGAATTTGAACCCAATCATGAGGCGTAAATACCATTAAGTATGTACATATTTTTCATATTCAAAAGCATTTATTTCTAGTAAATTATAAAAAATGTTTTGAACTTACTTTTATTTGATCCATATTGTACATGTGAGCCATAAGTTTTTCTCTTGGTACTTTGTGTTAGGCAAGAGTGCCGGCGTGGGCAGCATTGGTTACCTGGGGCAATCTTATAAACAATATTGGGTATCCGGGTTCATACCCAATGATACCTCCAAAACTTTACACACTTTTTAAAAAAAAGCTATTACCACTGTTAAATGTTTAAATTCATTTTCCATCTTTTAAGTTTAAAATATAAAACCAAAGAACAGTCTTAGGCTATATCAATCATGACAATACCCCATGAAAAGCTACCTATATTTTGTGTTTATGCTACAATTTGTACCTACTGGAAAGTAGTAGAGAATTTTATTCTTGAACAGAGATTTTTGAATAATATCTGATGGACATGTACCATTTTTGAAAATGTTTCATGACGGGAAATGTCATTTCCTTATTGCTGCAGAATTTCAAATGGCAAGAGTTGGAGAGAAGCCAGATTAATTCGAAAAATGAGTTTTTAATTAATGTAGATTTATACCGGAGGATTACATTGCAGATACTGTTATCGTTAAGAAAAACCCAGGATAAAGCAAGTAAATGAACAATGGCAAACTTTTATTAATTTTTGTAAAAGGCCACTGGTTTGAGAATTTTAAACGGGGAGAACCGGCGCTGATAAAAAACTTGGGTAAATTACATGTGTAAAAGAAGCAAGGTAGAAGTGGTCATAGATTTTGTTTTTATGTAGGCCCGATTTTATGGAAATATGTTACATCTTTTAATGTTGAGGATCCAAAATATTATATCTGATCATTGTGTTGTGAATTTTTCTTTTATATTCAAAGTTAAATCAGTATTGATGATGAAGTTGTCCAAAGATAATATAAACAACCCTCCTTTTATGTATAAAATGGATAGAAATAGCAGGAAAAAACGAGTATTGACAGGTAACTTGAAACAGAGAATGTCATGCCATATATTTAAAGAATTAGGAAATTCTTTTTTTAACTCAGAAAATACTGAAAGGTTGATAAAACGTTCTGATTCTGACTTTTATGTTCTGTTGATGACATATGTACCCCCCTGTTTTAGGAAAATGTTGGAGATTTTAAATTATCATGTGATAAAAATAAATGGTATGACAAAGAATTGTGTGGATAAAAGAAAGATTTTTTTACCAGTATAAGAAAAAAATGAGTGTAATGAAAGTAGAATAAATATGACTAAAGCTAGAAGTGAATATAAATGTCTAGTAAGAAATAAAAGGTATAATTTTGACAAAATGCAAACTACAAAATTAGAAAAAATGAGACTTTCAAATGCAAAAGAGTATTGGAAATTGTTAAAAAGTTTGTGTGGTAATAATATTTCGAAAACAATATTTCTGCTTGATCGGGTTTGGCTGAATATTTTAAAGCAGTTAACAACCCAGAGTCTGCATTTTTTCAACCTGATGATTTTTTGGG
>NW_026862280.1:47500-51772 GCF_026571515.1 Ruditapes philippinarum | reverse complement strand
GTTGGGTGTAATAGGCTTGTCATTCTGGAAAATTAGTCATGCAATAACTAAACAAGAACTGTTCTTAAAACAAGGACAAGATATTAACCTTAAAGTAATTTAGAAAAGATGTTAAAGTTTTGCAATTCAATAAAGACTTAAATAGAACATTATGCAATTCATTTTTAGCTCGACTATTCGAAGAATATGAGAGCTATTGTAGTCGCCCCGGCGTCGGCGTCGGCGTCAGCGTCCGCGTCGGCGTCTGCGTTGGTTAAAGTTTTTTGTAAAGTCAAATATCTCAATTATTACTCGAGATATTCAATTGAAACTTACAATACTTATTTATAGTAACAAGGTACATAAGATTGACAAGTTGGATAACTCTGCCTACAATATTGACAGAATTATGCCCCTTTTTAACTTAGAAAATTTTGGTTAAAGTTTTTTGTAAAGTCAAATATCTCAATTATTGCTTGAGATATTCAATTGAAACTTACAATACTTATTTATAGTAACAAGGTACATCAGATTGACAAGTTGGATAACTCTGCCTACAATATTGACAGAATTATGCCCCTTTTTAACTTAGAAAATTTTGGTTAAAGTTTTTTGTAAAGTCAAATATCTCTATTATTGCTTGAGATATTCAATTGAAACTTACAATACTTATTTATAGTAACAAGGTACATCAGATTGACAAGTTGGATAACTCTGTCTACAATATTGACAAAATTATGCCCCTTTGGAACTTAGAATTTTGGTTAAAGTTTTTTTGTAAAGTCAAATATCTCAATTATTGCTTGAGATATTCAATTGAAATTTAAAATACTTTTTTATAGTAACAATGTTCATCAGTTTGCAAAATTGCATTACTCTGCCTGCAATATTTGCAGAATTATTTGCCCCTTTGAAACTTAGAAATTTGGTTAAAGGTTAAAGGTTTTCAAAGATATTTACTTGAAACTTTACACATGCACTTAGGTTCATAATTGGAAGGTCATAATTGTATGTCACTGACCAAGTTCCATAACTCTATCTTGCATTAAGGCTGATTCATATCCCCTTTTCTACTTAGTCTCTTGGTTAATGTTTACATGCAAGTTTTACATATCTCAATAACTTTTAAAGATATTTATTTAAAACTTCACATATGATTTAGGGTCATAATTGTAGGTCACTGACAAAGATCCATAATTCTATCTTGCATTTAGGCGGATTTTTCTCCCCTTCTTTCAACTTAGAAATTCATGGTAAAGTTTTGCTTGTAAGCTGTTATATCAACAACTACTGAAGGGTTTGTGCCTTTTTTGGGACAATTTTATGCATTCATGATAATAAAGCAGTGATTTACTTGATAAAACATCTTAATAACAAGCCTTTGTACCTTTTCTGTCAAATTTATGTATTCATAGGTAATTAATATTATTATACTCAATAAAACACCCTTGTGACATTTCCTTCCGAATAGTCAAGCCAATACTGTATAATTAGACCCTCTCTAAGGCCTATAACATGAATTTATAAAAAAAAATTAGCCCTTTTGTGAACTTAAAAAATTTAACAGTATCAAAGCTCTTTTACTATCAAGCACTTAGAATAGTCGAGCATGCTGTCCTACCGACAGCTCTTGTTATTTAAAAGATTGTTATAAATATAAATGGCCTGTTGATTAAAAATTGCCAATTGTTGATTAAAAATTGCCAATAAATTGAATAATAAGTATTCCTTTTACAGGTGATACCGCAGAAATATTATGGAAGCTATCAACAGGAGCATGCTCTAGCATAGATTTGGTCAAAACTTCTGAAGATGAACAATTGGGTGAATGTTTTTTTTATGAATTAGACTTATTTCTTACATTCCAGTATATGTGAGTTCAAATCCCAGCCCAGTCACTTTGTTAAAGATGATGATGTGTCTAATGATCATACATCTTAGAAATACTATTGAAAACATAGGTTAAACCTAATTATAATAATTATTTCTTTTTAAATTAGGTCAACATTAATTATGTTTTTTAAGAGTCTTGATAATTGAACATCATTAGTTTATTTTTTGTTCATTTATAGTATAGATTTCTTTTTTTACCTGTTAAAATGATATTAGATACTTTGCCCGGAGTTAAGATCAATATTGAACCCAATTTTTCTGTATTCAAAACACATTAATAATGGTTATATACAGATTGTCTTATTTCCCTATTTTGTAAGAAATCTAATTTCTAAATATTATTTTGCAGATGACGACTGCGGTGATGTTCGGCCTTTGATTCAGTCTGGAAAAGACAAACATCAAGGTTTTGTGTTTATATTATGTGTTTATTTATGCGAAAATAGTATTTAATCTCATTGTTACCGGACCAATTTTTTATGTGATTTTGAAGGTAGAAATCGGTCCAGTAGACTGAAAATGGCAAATTATCACTTTTCCGGAGCCCTGCTTAGTAGGCAACATTTGCTGTGCCAATGATTGTTTTCTAAAACAATTTCATGTAGAAAAAAATACCATGTTACCTTGAAATAGTGCTTTCCTGATGGTTACCATAACAAATGCATAATGACCTGTCCTGCTACTGTTTGTATGTCTTGATTATTCATAATTCATTTATTTTACAGTGAAATGGTCAGATAGTGATACAGCCTTACTCAGGAGACATTTTTCAAGTTGTGTTTACAGTAATGCCAAAGACAACAAAGGACGCTTACCAAGTGAGTACTTATCTTGTTATTATTTTATAATAATATGAAATTACAGCTTAATTTTTATGCTCCCCGAAAAAATTTCGGGGGAGCGTATAGTCGCCGCCTTGTCCGTCCGTCCGTCCGTCCCCTTTTCTTGTCCGGGACATAACTTTGAAACAACAAGAGGTATCAACATGAAACTTTGTAGGTAGATAGATCTCATTGAGTAGGTGTGCAGTGCACAAGAACCGTAACTCTGCCTTGCCTAATTTTTGAATTATCCCCCTTTGTTTATTTTACACTTTGAACTTTGTCCGGGACATAACTCTAAAAGTATAAGAGGTATCAACATGAAACTTTGTAGTTAGATAGATCTCATTGAGTAGGTGTGCAGTGCACAAGAACCGTAACTCTGCCTTGCCTAATTTTTGAATTATTCCCCTTTGTTTATTTTACACTTTGAACTTTGTCCGGGACATAACTCTAAAAGTATAAGAGGTATCAACATGAAACTTTGTAGTTAGATGGATCTCATTGAGTAGGTGTGCAGTGCACAAGAACCGTAACTCTGCCTTGCCTAATTTTTGAATTATTCCCCTTTGTTTATTTTACACTTTGAACTTTGTCCGGGACATAACTCTAAAAGTATAAGAGGTATCAACATGAAACTTTGTAGGTAGATAGATCTCATTGAGTAGGTGTGCAGTGCATAAAAACCGTAACTCTGCCTTGTCTAATTTTTTAATTATCCCCCTTTGTTTATTTTACACTTTGAACTTTGTCCGGGACATAACTCTAAAAGTATAAGAGGTATCAACATGAAATTTTGTAGGTAGATAGATCTCATTGAGTAGGTGTGCAGTGAATAAGAACTTTAACTCTGCCTTGCCTAATTCTTGAATTATCCCCCTTTGTTTTTTTTTACACTTTGAACTTTGTCCGGGACATTACTCTTAATGTATAAGAGATATGAACATGAAACTTTGTAGGTAGATATATCTCATTGAGTAAGTTTGCAGTGCACAAGAACTGTAACACTGTCTTGCCTACTTTTGGAGTTATTGCCCTTTGTTCATTTTGACACTTTGAACTTTGTCTGGGACATTACTCTAAAATTATAAGAGATATCAGCATGAAACTTTGTAGATAGATAGGTCTCATTGGGTGGAAGTGCAGTGCTTAAGAATCATTACTCTGCCTTGCCTTATTTTGAAGAAATTGCCCTTTGTTTATTTTTACTTTTTACTTTTGTCCTGGACATTACTTTAAAACTATTAGAGATATCAACATGAAACTTTGTAGGTAGCTAGATATAATTGGATAGAACTGCAATGCTTAAAGAACCTAAACAAAGCCTGGTCTAATTTTGGAGTTATTGCCCTTTGTTCATTTTTACACTTTGACTTTTACCCGAGACATAACTCTGATATCATCAGGAAACTTTATAGAAGTGCAGTGCAGTGCAGTGCAAAAAACATAACTCCGCTTTGCCTAATTTTGGAGTTTTTGCCCTTTGTTCATTTTTTTTATACTTCCCTGTGTCCAGAACCTTCTCGGGGAGCATCACCCGGTTCAACCGGTTCTTGTTTTATTCCTCTACATCTAAATG
>NW_026862280.1:0-42500 GCF_026571515.1 Ruditapes philippinarum | reverse complement strand
AGAAAAGTTTGAAAACTCCATGACTGTATTTTAAGCCTTAGTGACCTTGTACTTGAACCTATTACACTGAAATCCTACATAAATAAATATTTGTGGTCCACTGAGACTGTTCAGGAAGTAAATCAGGGGCAAAACAATTAAAGGAGTCCCCCACCCCCAACACTGACTGATGTGGAGTATGGAGAAGTTGAAATAAGTACATTTTTTAAATACTGGTAACTATACTATTGTCTATAAACATGCATTTAGAAACTTCCTACTTACACAAGACTGACATTTTACATAGATAAAGAATAGTAACCTAGTAGTACAAGAATCCAAAAGAATCCTACAAAAGTAGTAATTAAATGCCATATAACCATCAATTAACAACAAGATGATGATAGCAGATACCAGCTTAAATCATCTTTCGACTCAATGGTGTGATCAGTACTAATTCATCATAACATATAAAGAAAAGATGAGTGAATCAATTTATAAGCTGATAAAGACCAAAGTTCATACAGGAGAAAAATAAGGTAAAATGAGCTAATAATATATTAGTTTAATCGGACAAACATCATCATATTGACATAGACTGGTATGCCTTCCTTGCCCAATTAGATGAAAAAATTTACAATTTGTTCCTGCTGCTGTGAAGATAGTACTGGTAAATGAAATAACTGATAAAGTTGTTACTGATTGTAAGTTAAATTTTGATATAATATCATTCCATAAAGTAACCATAAAGTGATTATCAGCATTTATATGTACAACTGTATAATATAATCAAAATCATTTAAAATAATAGATATTCAGTATTTAGAAAAGAACAGTTGGTGTTACTAAAACATTGCCAGCCAGTACCTCCAAATGACTGGTGCCTTAACCTCCAACAGGGTGTACATCTTCACCAGGGCTTCACTGGTTGTTAAAAGTCAAAGTCCCCACTATTTTTCTGGGTTGGAGGTGAGTAATAATAGACTGGTAAAAATTGGTTAACTCAATTGGTAAAGCATTGGATTGTGAAATGGGCGACCCGGGTTTGATTCCCGGGTGGTTAAGGTCACTACCATTGTGACTCACAGCTGATCATGAAATCCTTTCTATTATCATTCTCAATGTACCTCTGCTCTGGTATGAACAGTGGTTAAACTAGCAGTTCCTTGCAAAAGTGAAGGCATCAAGTACTTGTGCACTGCCTGACAGCGTGCCCAGAAATGGTGCTGTGGCTGAACTGTGCTCTAGTTTTAATGTGATCGGTAGGTTCAACTACAAAACACCCACTCAGCTTAATATACCGGTAAGAATATAGAGTAAGTTTAGTTATATATTGAGGTGATACAGTCATACCTATAAATGTGATTACATTACAAATATACTGTAATAAAGCTGGAGAAACAATCTAGTGAATATCTAGTGTAATTACTGGTATCTGTAGTTATCTGTTTGAACAATGATCAAAGTGAGCAAGAGTGTCAATTAAGCCATCAAAAAACTGCTCATTTATCTACAATTTATCAGCCCCTCAAATATTTACATTCTTTGCCATAATTTAACATTAAATGTTTCAACTGACACAGTCACTTATATATTTACACTTAACTGTTTTCAAGCTGTTTATCTGAAATGTGCACATATTATGCAGCTTTGAAATTATCCTCAGTGACCCTGAGCATTCCTGGATTTTTGTGCATAATATCAACAACTTTTTTTTTTCATTCTAATATTTTTCAGTTTATATGATTAAAATGGCTTTGAAAACAGAGGGTTTGGTTTTTTCTGTGTTTTTTGTTTGGTTTTACCGTGCCCAACACAATTTAGGTCATATGGTGCCGAAACAAGAAAGATGACTGACTATCCTTGGGTGTTACAAATTTAAAGCAACACTGGTGCCAGAGGTCAAAACCACCTCACTTGCTGGAGCTTCATGTTGTAAGAGATGCATAGGCTCAAGCAATTTGTACCCATTTAATCGCCTTTTACAATCTTGCACTGGGATAAATGGTGGCTACAATTCTGAGTCCTCAACCCTCAAAGGCAACCCCTTTAGCCATAAGGGGATTTAGAAACTGTAGAACACAGATAACTTAATTTCAATGCATTAAAATATTTCATCATCAGAAAAGTCACTTTCTTAAACTTTGAATTGAATTCAGAGATTTATTTGTACATTTGTAAATTTCATCACATTTTTCATAATCATTTTTTGGTGCTTTTTTTAACAAATAAAATTTACAGCAATACTTGAATAGTTATTTTTTTTGCCTAGCATTAATTTTTAGGTTTTGCTTAAATATCCTATCCTACAGATTTATACTTAAAATGGATCAGACAGAAAAGGCCAGGTTGCATTTGTATACCAAATATCAAGAAGCTGTGAATTGTTACGAAAAATTTCCTACCATTGACCATTAATATCGAAAATTTAACTATGTGGGTAAACAGGAAGTGGATGAGTGACAGACCTGAAATCAAATCCCACGGTATGGGACCATGTGTCAATGCTGTATGCCAAATATCAAGAGGCTGTGATAAGTAGTTGCTGAGAAAACTGTTACGAAAATTTCCTACCATAATATTATGACCATTAATGTCAAAAATTTAACTAAGTGGGTGAACAGGATGTGGATGAGCTACAGAATGGAAAATCAGATCCCAAGGTATGGGACCATGTGTCAATGCTGTAATTTTACCAAATATCAAGAGGCTGTGAAACGTAGTTGCTGAGAAAACTGTTACGAAAATTTCCTACCACTGACCATTAATATCGAAAATTTAACAGAAAGTGGATGAGTCGAATCCCACGGTATGGGATCATGTGTCAATGCTGTTTGCCAAATGTGTCAAGAAGCTGTGATAAGTAGTTGCTGAGAAAACTGTTACGAAAATATTTCCTGCCCGCCGCCCCACATTCACAATACTATAACCCGGGTTTGCACCTGTGCAATCCGGCCAAAAATTTAGAAAGCATTTTCACTGTCCCCAATAACTATAATCAATGTCTTAGGACACCGACAATAATGTCAATTCAAAACATCAGATATTAGTTAAAAACTTTATAATACATTATGTCCGTTGAATATACCTGAATGGCAATGACCCTTTTGACAAATCAATTGTTAGACGGTCAGTAAACTGTCATTTTTACAAAATACTTTTACAAAATACTTTATAAACCAGGCTTAACTATTTATGCACAATATCATCTATATAGGGAGTTTCTCACACGAAAACAATTTTAAGGTAGTACACCCCTAATGGGCACTGTAAGGAATTGTAAATTTGACAACATAGGACAGTTATATGCCTTAAATGCCACCTGTATGCAAAATTTAAACAAAATTTACCGTGTGGTTTATGAGTTATAGACATTTTTATGAACTAAAACTTTGCCATTAGAAGGGACTTTTTCAGAAATGAGGAAACTCTAAATAATCTATAATATCATCATTATGAAAAATGTTTTCCTTTTGCTCATTGTTAAGAAATAAATAATGACATTTAGGTAACAAATTAAACAAGCAAAATGATTGTTTTTAAACGAAATGTTTTTAATACGTATAAAAATGTAACCCTACCCCACCCACTTTTAACACTAATTTGACCATTTCCCTATGTAAAAAGCCTTATTTAAAAATATCTCTAAAATTTTCCAAAATGAGGGGCTATTTTCAAAGTTTGCCTAAATTTTCTTTAATGTATATTGGTTGGTCTTGCAAAATATAAAATACTTTTACCGTTTAGTTTTTATTTTATTAAACTTTGAAAATATCTGGTATCATATTTGCTATTAAATTTGGCATTATTTAGTAAATAAATACCTACAATAATTACATAATTAAAATAAAACACTTTTTTCTTCCATCGGGGGTCTGAGAGATTAATAAAAAATGTTAAAAAGAAAGAAAAAAAATTGCCCCTTCTGGGGTTTGAACCCACGCCCCCTCAGTTTCAATACACTTTACAGTGATTTGAGCCTATTTGAATACTCTTCAAAGTGGAGACACTGCATTAGGGGTGTACTACCTTAAAACAGAAACTTCCATGTTAAGTTTGAGCAGGTTACAATATCAGAACAAAAAAGGACAGAAATACACTTGATCATCATTGCGTTTATCATTAAACAACATGCAACGCCCTTAACACCACAAAGAGTTACAGGTCATGGATATGAAGGGGATCAAGGTAAAGTTCCAATATGCCAAAAGGAGGCTCTCATCTAAAATGGTTTTGCCTTGAAGTATAAAGGGATTATTAATTTGTCTTCATTCAAGGACAAACCTTTTTACAGAGACAAGATACCTCCCTCACCTATGCCAACTCCCTCATCTCACTAATGTTTTGAAGCCAGAACTGTCCACAAACAGTCAAAGTCAAATATAAGGTCACAAGCACAGATAGGTTTAACAAGTTTTTGCTTTGATTATCTAGCTACAGTGTAATACAAACTAGAAGAAAAATATATTTTGAAGTCTGTTACAGTCATAAAATAACAATAACACTTGAAATGAAATGAGCCTGGGAAGAAACGGGGGCCACAAAAACAACATTATGTTCATTTTTGTTGCTATTTATCAAAGAGCAAAGATATATGAAACATATATGTTACATACATAAACATACATAATATCTAACATGTTGAAAGAAAGCTATTCAATAATTTTCGCTTCCCACACCGATTACGTTACTCATCCTTGCCATTCATACACGCTGTCAAAGATTACACCACACATACCTGGCTGCATATTGAATTAATACAACTTTAAATACCTTTTTTAAAAATATCACTATGGAAACTATTATCATACTTCTTACAAAATAGCTGCTCATTGAAAGCTATGACTCATCAAATTTGGATTAAACTGGTTTATGCTCGGATTTTTAAATTTTAAATGAACAGATTCAGATCTTTATGTTGAACTTGAATGTATTGGATGAATAGAATTTTTAAATTTGAATATAATACTGATAAATTTCTGTTATGAAAAAAACCTGTTTTGTTTGGAATATTAATATTATGATTTTAATCAGAAATTCGATATCAGCCGAAGAAAATTGTAGCAATACAATGTGATCTATTATACAGATCATTGTTATCTATAAGTCTGATAGGTAACAAGTTTATCTTAATACCATTTAAAATATCTATTAAATGGTATGTGTTATCGGGTCAAGTATCTGATCGTAATCCACTTCAAAAAATTTATCAAGTGTGAATAATATGTATTAATTTTGAAAAGATTATTAAATAATTGCACCACCTAAACACTGGCCAGTGAGAAAACTATTAGTAGGGCTTAACCCTAAAAGCAGGACATAATGAGTGTAGGGAAAAAGTTGTAATCAAATAAAATTATGTTTTTAATATCTTGAAGGGTTCAAAACATTTTTTCGTTGTGTATCAAAATTAATCTTAATATACTGTGTCCTGCTGAATTTGTGTAATAGACCTTTCCTGCTTTAAATTTGGAAGATCCCATAGTTTATTAAAGGTGTTGCAATATCAAATTTGAAATTACTAAATTTGAGCAACTAACATTATTACAATTAAGAATTTGGTCAAACTGATTTAAAGCTGGTCTTACTTTGCACCAGGGGCTAAACTATTGTGTTCATTTAAACAAAAAGTATTCTGACACAACTTCTTAGATTTAGGTTATAACCTTGACCTTAGCTGGAACAGTCAAGGTTAAATTATTATTTTTTACATGTATACCAGTCACTGTCAGATCTGCATATGAGTTAACCTTGTAGTAAAGCAATTCCTTCCCATGCTTAGGAAAAAAATTAAGAGCAACACATTAAGACTAAAACATTACATAAGTCTTCAAATGTGACATTGATCTTGAACTGATACTGAAGTGCCACATATGCCTCATATATATTTTGCACATAATCTATATCAAACACAAGGTTCATAAAAATGCTTGAAAGGGAATTTGAGGTTGGCAGATTAAACAATGACATATATATATTACAAATAGAAATCTCTTAATTTTTAAAGGTCTCTTTATACTCAATGACCTTTATGAAAGCTGTATGAGAATCAGAGAAAGAGCTTATAAACATGAAAGGATGATACTCATCAATTCAACAAATGAACTTCACCAAACAAAAAATTCAGTGGTGCATATTGGAGAATAGTTTTCTACTGTATATGTGGAAATAATATGTATAGTCTACTGTGGAAATTATATATACAATCTACTAAGAGACATAAATGATATAGAAAAGTTTACCTTTTTATGTTTGTAAATCATTTATATATAAATGTATCAAGTGACCTTATTATTTTTTTTATCGCAGATAACAAGCACATGACGGTAAATAATCTATTAAATATAAAAATATCAATTAAACAAATATTTTATCACTAATAAATAAAGGTTATGTGGTGAACTTTATTATCCAGTAAAAAGTAACCCAGCCCATTCTGTCCTCTGGGAAGTGCAAAGAGAAAAAGAATCTAAACTCAGACAACAAAATATGAGCCGCGTCATGACAAAACCAACATAGTGCGTTTGCAACCAGCATGGATCCAGACCAGCCTGCACATCTGCACAGTCTGATCAGGATCCATGCTGTTCACTATCACTTTCTCTACTTACTATAGGGTTTTTAAGCGAACAGCATGGATCCTGATCAGACTGTGTGGATGCGCAGGCTGGTCTGGATCCATGCTGGTCGCAAACACACTATGTTGGTTTTGTCATGACGCGGCTCATTTATTCATATCACTATGGGCCATCTTTTCTAAAGACTTATTAAATTAAATGAAAATCACTAATTGCATCAGCACAAGGCTTTCTGTTTGAGTTATAACTGTTATAATAATAAGATAGGCATGCAATTTTACGGGTACCACTAAAATACGCAACGGAGATTTTTTGGCGCAACGGACGCAACGGGCGCAACGGAGATATTTTTTTTAGAAAAACCGGCACAACGCCTTTTTTAAAGTCAATGTGCTATATTTAAGCATCTAAAATGATTGTTTGGCACTATTAAGTAAGTATGTTTTAAAATGTTTCATAAATTGTATATGTTTAATTGCACTGAAGGGTTATATGCCTGGCGAAATGGAAATTTCATGGCGAGATATTGTTTAGAACAAACCGACACAACGCCTTTTTTTAAAGTCAATATGTTATAATTGAGCATCTAAAATGATTGTTTAGCACTATACTATAAAGTAAGCATGTTTTAAAATGTTTCATAAATTGTATATGTTTACACTGAAGGATTATATATGCCTGGCGAAATGGAAATTTCATGGCGCAACGGAGATAATTTTGGAAAATCGGCACAACGTATGTACTAATATATGAAATTAATTAACACCAATGTTTAAAAAAAAAGAAAGATATAAAAACCTTAATCGTATATCAAATAATCAAATAGCTGCAATGTTGATGCTGTAAAGGATTGTGTGCCGGCGAAATGGACATTTTGTCTGCGCAACGGAGATTTTTATTTGGCGCGACGGAATTTAAAAAGAAAACAATGTTTATCCTAATTAAGTAGTAATATGAAGAAGTAAATCATTAAAGATATTAACTGAATTACTGAAGTGGTGTAATAAAAGTCTGTTTTATTAATTTAAAAATGGAATTAAATACGTTAATTTTTATCGTTCTGCCTGACATTGAAAGACAAGTATGGATTCACGGATTTATATTATGTCAATTAAAGTCCGTGATGGATTTTACAATCTGTTTCATTTTTTTCCCGTACTGTAATAGCTTTTCTATACATAATTTTCAGAATTTTACTTGAAGAATACCAAAAGTCCGGAATGTATACGCTGTAGACTTTCTAATGTAATCTTAACAATAAATTATCAAATTTCAACAAAACGCTGCTTAATGGCTTTACTGCTGCACAAAGAAATACGTTTATTTCCGTCATGGCTGATATTCGAAGATAAACATGAGTCTTTAAATCTGTTTCTTTTTTTCCGTGTATTACGTTATATTTACGTTAAATATTGTAATGACTTTAATCAATGACATGCATGTAACATAACATAACATAATCTTTATTTCTATCAATACATGTATACATGCAAATACATGTATGAGGAATTTAAAATAAATGGTATAATCATACGATAAAATCATACGAGGCTCACAAAAAAATAATTAACGAGTGACATCAGTATTTATTTAATGTTGATTTAAAGTGAGCATTCCCCCGTCTCCAGCCACCCACGTGTCTCTAAATAGCGAAAAAAATTTCAAAACTTATATTTCATTTTTTTTCTCTCTTTCTCTTTTTCTCATGATTTTGCAGCATTGTAATACTCATTGACCGGATACTGTATTATTTTGTGTTAATGTAAATTTCGTAATAACCCCATGTTGTACGATATGATATCTTCATGTACCTGGGTGAATAAAAAGATATGTTCTGTTCAAAAAAAGAAAAAGAAAAAAAAAACCCGTTAAAACCAAATGCAGCTACTGTTATATAGCGAAACAAAGTCAAGTCAAGTCAAATTTCCTTTATTACACACATTTCATGTTAACATGAATAAATGTGGTTAGTAATAAATACAATGTTAGTAGAGGCTCTTTAAACAAATGTACAATGTATAATTATATAATTTGAGTGGTAAAATAATTCGTAGAAAGAGTATTTATTCATATCATTTGCTGAACTGCAGTACGTTCAATTAACAATGTATCTAAACCACAAATTGTTAAAGTTCTTAGTAATATGTTACCACAAAAAAACGTGGAGAGTCACGTAATTTGGACACTCTCTAAGGGTATAATTTCGTTTCATATTACCTTTCTTTTTATTTATCGACAAACGATGAGAATAGTTACAAAAAAGGAAAAGGGAAAAGAAATAATAATATAAACAACTGACAAGTGATGTACAATTATGTACGACATAATATTTTAAACCTTTACAATGACATTTCTAGACTCATACTTATAAGCTAAATGAAAAAAGTGTCATACTATTTAGACAAATATTATAACAAACAAACACTTTACAATGGGTAATAAAAGATTTATCTGTGAAATATTCGTGTAATAGTCTTGGAATGTAAGTAATTCTTGGAATGTAAGTAATCACATATGAGGTGAATTCTAATTTTAATTATCTTAAAATTATTGTTTTAACAAATTTACATAATTTCAAATATTCGCTTTTGTTTTCTGTATTAATTAGTTGATCTAGTTTGAATGTATTTGCACGTCTATAATAATAGGGTTTCAAAAATTTCTTTCTTTCATCATTAAGCAAAACACATTCAAATAAGTAATGAAATTCGTCGCCTATTTTATTGTTACAAGAAGTACATGTTCTTTGATTGGTTGGTATTCGGGCCCAATTTCCGGTTTCTATTGGTAATCTATGGTTACGTGTACGAAATTTTATCATGTAACGAAGAAAAGGTTTAGGAGTTGATAAAAGGTATTTTTCGAATTTAAATTCTTTTTTGAATATTCTGTAGAATGTACTTTTGCTGGAGTTTTGAATAACGGAATACCAATCATTTAGAAAAACATCTTTTAGTTTCTGTCTAATTGCTAATTTCAACCACTTCTCGTTTCCAAAATTTTGTGTATCCCATATATTACATAAACCGCAATTTATAAAAATTTGTCTTAAGTTTGCAATCCAAGGAAATTTTTTTCTCAAATTATTTTCACTTAAGTTTTTTGAAAGATTATATGTAATATTGTATAAATGAGACGACAATTTCTTTTGATGATTATTTACATCGTGCTTTTTTAATCTAGCCCAAAACATGATTATTCTTTCGTTTATATCAATAGATAGCGGCAGACAGCCTGTTTCTCCGTACACCATATAATTTGGCAGAATGTTTATCACGGGTTTAATCCGATAATTAAATTACCACTGACACGTGGTTGATGTTTATTGGACACGCGTTTTCACACCATTTAGATAATGTGATTAAGAGGAACATGTATTGACTTTAAGGTATTAAATATCTTTTATAACTTGTTATTGTCGAAAATATTACAATTGTTAAAAGCATTAAACACCCGTGCCATACTATGCATTGCTAATTGCTAACAATTCTCGCTTAATTGATTACCTTTTGTCAATATCATAATTATGAAATATTTTGATTGCTTTTGATGAAATATACAATGTATACACAACAAACAATTATTGAAAAAGTACACAATGATTAATGAAAGATAATAAATTAATAAAATAATATAATATGATAAAATTGTTATGATAATCCCCGTTGCGCCGAAATGTGTCCATTTCGCCGTGATTTAAATATCTTACAATATCCTATTTTCAACATTTTCTAAAATAAAGGAAAGTAAATCATTTTTAAAAGATTGTTACTTATTATTCTAAAATTCTTAAGTTATGTTCAAACATAAGGTCTACCCGTTATGCAAATCTTCATTTTCCGTTGCGCCGAAATTATGTCAATTTCGCCGTCCATTTAGAATCTGATATAATCAGTATTCTACCTAATAAATTCAAACTTATACAGTATATGTAAAAAATATGTATAAAACATCAACATAGACATAAAAAAAACAGTACAAGTACACAGTTTTGAAAATAAAATCTCCGTTTCGCAATAATCCATCGGCGCAACGGAGTTTAATAATGAAACGTATAACAACAATACAATGAATGTTTATAATAAAAAAAAATATGAACATTGATTCTGTAATATCAACATATGACTTTATTTAGTATATACTAATGCAAATTCAATTAATTCAAATTCAATTAAAAATTATGTATAGAAAAGCTATTACAATACTTTTCGTAAAAAATAACGAATTGAACGGGAAAAAAATGAAACAGATTGTAAAATCCATACTTGTCTTCCAGTGTCAGCCATAACGATAAAAACGTATTTAATTCCATTTTAAAACTAATAAAACAGACTTTTATTACAACACTTCTGTAATTCAGTTAATATCTTTAATGATTTACTTCTTCATATTACTACTTAATTAGGACAAACATTGTTTTCTTTTTAAATTCCGTTGCGCAAAATAAAAATCTCCGTTGCGCAGACAAAATGTCCATTTCGCCGGCACACAATCCTGTACAACATCAACATTGCAGCTATTTGATTATTTGATATACGATTAAAGTTTTATATCTTTTTTTAAAATTTTATTTATTCAAATAACATTGGTGTCAATTAATTTCATATATTAATACATATGTTGTGCCGATTTTCCAAAATTATCTCCGTTGCGCCATGAAATTTCCATTTCGCCAGGCATATATAATCCTTCAGTGTAAACATATACAATTTATGAAACATTTTAAAACATGCTTACTTAAAAGTGCTAAACAATCATTTTAGATGCTCAAATATAACATATTGACTTTAACAAAAGGCGTTGTGTCGGTTTTTTCTAAACAATATCTCCGTTGCGCCATGAAATTTTCCATTTTCGCCAGGCATATAACCCTTCAGTGCAATTAAACATACAATTTATGAAACATTTTAAAACATACTTACTTAATAGTGCTAAACAATCATTTTAGATGCTTAAATATAGCACATTGACTTTAAAAAAAGGCGTTGTGCCGGTTTTTCTAAAAAAATATCTCCGTTGCGCCCGTTGCGTCCGTTGCGCCAAAAAATCTCCGTTGCGTATTTTAGTGGTACCGCAATTTTACCATTATGTCCAAATACATAGAGCTTTATATTTTTATTGTAATAAAGCATTGGTTCTATTTATAAAGTATTAGATACACCAGTGTCTTTCAAATTGGAAACAATGGAGAGACCCCCTATACTCAGATTCAAATTTTAATTGAATGAAGTTTTTATAAACTTTTTAATGTTTCAAAAACAAATCAACAAGACCAGGTAAATCTACCTGTTGTGGGAAAATTAAATATAAATGATATTGTAACAAGAATAAGTATCAAGAGGCTGACACATGCGGATAAGTTCTTACTTCCTGAATCTTCAACAACTTATTACCGGAACTGAGGTCAAAGGTCACCAGATTCCTGTCATTTCTGACACATTAGAACTAGAAACTTTCAAAGTAACTAGGAAAGAACAACATTTCAAAACATAAAAATTTTAATTTTAATATACCTTGGCAATACGGATTGGTTCATTAAATTCCCTTCCACCCTGAAGCCGAAATCCCCAGGGTGAGCCTCCATTTAAAGTCACTGAAAAATTCATCCTTACTATTCCGAAACCGCCATGAAATTTACCTGTTTGACCGAAAGGAGTTATGGATAATATTCGTAAAGGTTGGGTGATGCTAATTAATAAATGAAATGTCTTTTGATGTTCCTGTTGATCTAAAGCTATTTTTATATCAAGAAAATGATAATGATTGATTTATATATGTATCAATTTGGTTATCTGTGATGCAATTATTTTTCAAATTTTTGTATACGGAAATAAGAAAATTTCCTTTCGATTTTTTTGTCAACAGAACTACTTTTTCGAAGATCACATAATTTTGCTTTTTTTAATGGGAAAGTTTAATACTGAAGGGATTTAATTACACTAGAAGATTAAATCTCAATCAAATGTACTGTTTCATAATAATTTTCATGTTCATCAAATATTCCTTCATAATTCATGTTTCGCGCAATAATTGAATTTGTGGTTACATGCAGTTGTTAGGTTTCACGGTGTATACTTCCGGTAAAATGACAGGAGCTGTCAGTTTAAACCACATGTGATACGCAAAGACACTAGATCTATACTTTCCTATATTGAAATAATGGGTAAGTATGCTTTAACAAAATTTATGCCTTTGAATAACAGCAATTGTAAGTTCTGATTTTCTTTGCACCAGACAATAATGAACAAGGTTACAAACTAAGTGCTGATAATTTTTTGCTTTGAAATTGATTATTGTGAAAACTCGGAGCATGTAGATGTTCAGTAACATAAATCTGCTCCGAGGAACGCACCATCATTAGGAAAGATATATTATTGACTATGATCTGTATTTTTTGCAAGAATAGAAAGTCATATCTATAATTTTCTGTATCCCTAACTTGCAGTGTTTATTAGTTATAGGCACTGTAGAATAATGGAATCCGGGTCAGCTCGGCCCTAAAACATACTCGGTCCCCGAGTCAGCTCGGCCCTATTCCAACGATTTCGAGACGTTTCGGCCCCAAGACGTATCGGCCCCAAACTACCCAAGACGTTTCGGCCCCGGACGTTTCGGCCCTTTACCAAATCGGCCCCAGAATATGTACTGTATATTAAACCGATATATTAATAGCATTTAAATGATTAAATGAATCAATTAATATATATATATTTAATAATTTTGTATAAAAACTAGATTATAATAGTAGTAGGGGAAAAGTAATCAATACAAACAGAACAGAACATAAACTTTATTTGAAAAAATATAATACACAAACAAACAATTATTTACAACATAATTATATAGATAATATTTTATTAATACAAACAGAACAGAACATAAACTTTATTTGAAAAAAATATAATACACAAACAAACAATTATTTACATATCTTTTGAAGTTTTCTCTGATATTACTTACCGCCAATTAGCATAATGCTATAAACAGTTAATTAGTTACACCTTGAAAAAATTACGTATAGTTTAATTAAGATCAAAAGATAATGTTTTCTAAGTAATAATTGTAATTAACTTTCTTAATCCAGAAGTTTTAGTGGTTTGTTTTATAAATTAAGTAACCTGCCTTTATTGTTTGTTACACCTTTAAAATCACATTAACGTACATCTAAATGGTTCAAGAGATCAAAAGATAATATTTAAATAATTATTTAAAGAATTAAAGTGTCATAATTGTTTAATTGTTATTAAATTATTGTTGTTAATCAATCAAGCAATATACTATAGTGGGGCCGAAACGTCTCGCGGAAAAGGGCCGAAACGTCCAGGGGCCGATTTTTCGACTGGGGCCGATTTGGTTTGGGGCCGAAACGTCCTGTTTCCATTCCAACTTGGCACGGTCAACTCGGCCCACGTTTAAAAATGGGTAAAGGACATCAAAGGACTCCTATTGTCATGGGCTATTATTATCAATCAATGTGTATGTTAAAGATACCGATTAATTAGGTGATAATTATGATTGACTCATTCATTCAAATTTGATTAGTGACCACCTGCAATTAATTAGAAGCTTATGCTAATATGAAATTAGGCAAAGCCTATAAACGGGGAAGTTGCTTCCTTTCATTTTTTTCTGTTTTAAAGGTGTCATTCGGTATTTCATGCACCGCTTCCGTTTTCACTCGGAACACTTGTTTATTATTTATCCGAAAAGTTGAGTTTTGTTCCGTTATCGGAATACATCGTCTTTTATCATTGAGGTACATTGTAAATGGCGGCGCCTAACTAGAACTGACACTGAAAATTTAATTGATAGGTTTTGAATTCTATATATTTTTAATTGTTTTTTATTTGATTTTCTTTTAAATATACACGTGTAGTCTATAGCTGGGCAAGCCAAAGCCCGGGCCCGCTTCGCGGGCCCTGACTTTGACTTCCCCGTATTAAGTAAACACGTTTTTGTTTCATATTTTTTTGAAAATTACTTTACCAACAAAATGCATCTAAGGAAACACATTTTTATTATATCTATATTCACAGGCACAAGTATCGGACCTGGGAAGAAAAAATATGAAGTTACTTTATCAATCTGTTCATATTTTTTCTTCCCAGGTTCGATAATCGTGCCTGTGGATATATTAATTTTATCGAATCTGCAAGACAAATAAATAACTTTTTTTTCTAAATATACTTTATTTCAGCAGAGATACAATGTATAATTATATAATAATAATAAGATATTTCTTATTATTCATTTACCTTAACAACATACAAAGCAAAGTAAATACGTTAAAGGCCTATATATTTTTGTAAAGTGGGCCAAGTTGACCCATGCCGAGTTGTCCCGTGCCGAGTTGGTATAGGGCCGAGTTGACTCTTTTCCAGAATTATGTACAGTTTCAGTATACTACACTTTTGTATCATGCATGAATTTAATAATAATATTATGATAAGTTTTTGTATGCGGTCATGTATCAGGATGTTACGTATGGATCGACAACTAAAACAATTATTTCTGAGTCTTTGAAACTTTTAAAGTTGCATTTAATAAATATCTATGTAAAAATATTTTGCCGTCTGCCTTAAAACCAAGCATTCTACAGGTTCATTAACCTTTTTAACAGTACAGATTTAAATCTCATCAAATATTGTTCATAAATCATGATTTTAAATGGAAAACCCCCTGGATACTCCAAAGTTTGTATATCGTATCGATTTATTCAGGGAATAGACATATACACACATATATCAATTTGCATGTATATGAATGTTAACATGTAAATAAAGACATCACAGTGTTATTTTTGCTATCTGGAACACAACAAACATAAGATTTTCTTGTGCAAACACACTTTAACTGTTTTAGCTTTGCATTAGGCATGTTGTTCAGATAAAATTTGTATGAAAACGACTGTTACAATGAGGAAATATATCGTTAAAATAGGACTGCTACTTAAAGCCATGTTTCTTGATTTAATATTGATGTACAAATGATCAAAAGGCGGAGTTTCTCATGCAAACAGAAATTGTCATTCTAATTTACGCCACAATGAGGTTGCAGATTTTTATGCTTATGAAACTCATTTTGGTTGTTCGGACACCAAAATAAGATCTAGAGTCGATATGAAACCCAATTTATTATTGAAATGTGGCTATTTCTATTTTTATGAAATTAATTAAATGTAGCTTTAAATATGTATTGGCAAAATAAACATATCTTATTTGACCGTCAAGGGAAGATAAGTAATATTGACATGCTCGCATATTAATGGCAATTTTTTTTTTACATATTTATTTATTTGTAAAACTATAACAAAATTCGTAATAACTACTGTTTGGGGACCATGAAAGGGTTACTTTTTGAACTTTTGTTCCTGCATTACCTATATTTAAGAAGAAAATGCCTAAGTGACAGCTATACTGTTCACAAGGTGACACATTCAACTTGCGGAGTTCTAGTTTTCAATATGCTTAGAAATTAATAGTTATAAGTCTAACATATTTGGACCAACATCGGCAATGCCATAACTTGAACAAAAAAGATCATCTTGACACTGTGCTTTTATACATAAGTTAATATTTTAAATTAGTGAATTAAATCAATGAATGTTTGTTCATTTACAGATATATCACCTATGTTAGAATGCTTGAGAGCAGCAAATTGTAAGACGGACAAAGTCAAGGCAATTAATAGTATACTCGATGTATTTGAGGGCACTCAAAAAGGTGAGATTATTTGATATTTTGATGAATTAATTACAGTCTAATGAATTAGACTTCAATGTGAAACAGACATTCAGGTGTTGTCTTTTCTAAATGGTTTGACAGTAGGGAAATAGCCTGTAATTATATGTTAAACCACCCATATCAAATTAATTAGACTAAATTAATGGAAGTGAATTTTTTAAACCATGGACTTTCCATTAGAGGCAAAGCCTGATACAGATGATTTTACAGTTATGTTTATCATTAACATGTCTGTGAAGCCAATACAATGTATTTAAGTGACCTTTTGTTCATTTTTTTTTCATTGCCAAGTTAAGATGAATTGACTTTATATTTCAATCTTAAGATTGACTGTTATTATGGCTATTCACCAACAGTTGATAGTGGAAAATGTTTAGTCTGACTGTTCCACTGTTTTTTTTATAAAATGAACATTACAAGTTAATTCTGATGTATATTTACAGAAATTTCTATGGGCAATGTGCCTTATTTTTCATTCATGTGAAGAAAATTATAGAATTAAAAGGAATTATGGCAAATTGTAAACTTACTTTGACTTCCATGTGTTAACTCACTATAATAATTATACTGTTTAATGGGCATAATTTCACTTTAAGCTTGAAAATTGAAAACTCACAATAGACCTCTCTTGATATTTAAAAAGTAACCTTATTTTATGTATGATTTGGCTTATTTTAGAAATCTTTTATTTTAGAAGAAGAAACTGATGACATAGCTGAAAGGTTAACAAGTGAGGGTATACTAGATGATCTAATAAATGTATCTGGAGATGAAGATACTCTGGCATCTGTTGGTCAACTTCTTGCTGAGCTAGCAAAAAATGGTAAGGTTTTGTTGTTGGTTGTTTTGATTTAAAATTTCTTAAATCGTAAATTGCAATGCCATTTGTTAGAAATGAAATGGATGCTTTGGTTTGCGTAACAGATGTGTATAATAGCTTTACCAGTTTACTTCTTTTGCATGTTATATGTGCATGAAAGTGGGACTCCACCTGTGTTTGAAATGGCATGTTTTGTTCGAAAGTAGATTATCAATACCTGTGTTTGAAATGGCATGTTTTTTTCGAAAGTAGATTATCAATACCTGTGTTTGAAAATGACATGTTTTGTTCGAAAGAAGAATATCAATACCTGTCTTTGAAACTGGCATGCTTTGTTTGAAAGTAGATTATCAGTAGTATAATGTATTTAGTTGAATTTGCAGCACATAAGTGGACACCTATGTAAATTATTTGGCATACAAAAAGTAACAATAACTGACAGCCTTTACAGTTGGGATAGTGACTATTTGAAAGTGAAATGCAATTGCAATCTATGTTTGCAAATGTTGGAATGATTTCTGTGCTTGAAAGTGAAACACATATTGTGTTTGAAAAGGGAATGCATATTGTGTTTGAAAAGGGGATGCATATTGTGTTTGAAAGGGGGAATACATATTGTGTTTGAAAAGGGAATGCATATTGTGTTTGAAGGGGGGATGCATGTGTTTGAAAAGCGGAATGCATATTCTGTTTAAAGAAGGAATGCCAAAGCTTTGTAATTGAAAGTGGAATGCTTACTGTTATGACAGTAGTCTAGAATGAATGGGCTGTTTTGAAGAGAATTAAGTACCTATTTTGTTTTACGTAGTGCACAATCATAGACCTGCATTTATTACTAATAGTACCATTGAATTTGTTCAGCTGACGTTTAGTTTTGCTAATTGATTAGAATCTGTTTCAGCAAATTATTATTTTTCAGATGAATCTTGTTGTGAATTGAAATGCATCTTGTTGTTGTGAATTTAAATGCATATTGTTGTTGTGAATTTAAATACATCTTGTTCTTGTGAATTGAAATGCATTTTTTTTGTTCTGAACTTAAATGTTGATTGATGTGTCTGATAGGAATGAACATTTTGTTTGATAGGATTTTGAAAACTGTGCTTTAAATTATCAAATTATTGTAATGATGAGTTTTATTTTAGATATATTTTAAAGCTCAATTGTGAAACAAGTTTTTGCTATTTATATATGAATTACTTTGGAGTTTGCTTCCTTGCACTGATCATGTAATTATTACTGGTGTCATATGTGGAACATGATCATGAACGAGTAGGATCAAACCTATGATCCCTGGGTTAAGCAAGTTGGACTCAAACCCACAGTCCCTTGGTTGAGAGACAAACATTTTCATTACAAGGCCACCACTCCTCTCAATGGTTATAGTATATGTGTAATTTAATGTACATTATATTTCAGAATCTGTTAGAGTGCCGTGTGTTGAGAAAGGTTTTATTCCCATTCTACTGAAAGTTCTAGAGAGGCAAGATGACATAGATAGAATGACACAGGCTTGTCGTGCTCTTGGAAATATTTGTTTTGATAACGGTAAGTGATTGTGAGCCCTATGAAATATAACTTTTATGATGGTATGTGAGAGCAATAATAATAAATACAGTCTTGTAGAGCCCTTAAGTGTATATGTATGGATAAAATTCTGTGAAAGTAACTTTAATGTACTTTAGTTTTGCAATATACTATATGTAATTTCAAGTGAAAGTAATGTGGACTTGTTGTATCCTTTGCAATTTGTGCTCTGATTGGCAGAACACTGCAATTTGTGCTCTGATTGGCAGAATTTTACTGCAATTTGTGCTCTGATTGGCAGAATTTTACTGCAATTTGTGCTCTGATTGGCAGAATACTGCAATTTGTGCTCTGATTGGCAGAATACTTTTAGACAAACAAAAAATCTTCAAGATACATGCCTGTAGTTTACTGTTTCCTAGCAGAGCCATATCAGTTAATCTGGCTATTGAACAAATATTCCTTCTTCAGTTATATTTCCACATTTCTTGGAAAACAAATTTATATATTAGAGAGTGCCCTTCCTTTAGACAGCTCTTGTTTACATTAAGGGAATATTCTTGAATTGTGTCAACAACTTGCTTTTTGAACTTCCCAATGATGATGTTCTTGTTTGCCTAACCCTCTATATAGTAATTTTTTTTTAGAATAGCAAAAGAGCGACTAAAATAAAATATGTTATTCCAGAAAAATTTATGTTATTTCTAAAATAAAGTTAAAGCATTTTACTGTTCTAGGAATGCCTCTTTTACTGCCTTTTCATTAGTCACAAATGTGAAATAGCTATAGCATTATGGAACTATTACTTGTTAAGTTAGACTGGTTTAAATAAACAGATTTCCATTCAGAATTATACAAAATAATGTTGTTGTCCATTGTGTTATTGTGTCGCCTTAAAAAGGCGACATAAGGGGTTACTTTTTTGTGTCGCATTGAAAAAGGCGACATATAGGGGTTACTTTTGACGACGGCGTCATTGTCGGCGGCTTCCGCGTCCCCTTAAGCTTGTCCAGAGCATAAGTCAGTCATTATAAGTCGGATTTACTTCAAACTTGGTATGCATGCTTCTTATAATGACCCAAAGTGCAATGCACAAGAACCAGTTACCTGCACTTCTTTATTTTTGAGTTATTGTCCTTTGTTAATTTTCATACTTTATGTTTGTCCGTAATGTATAAAAGCTATGGCCTTGAAACTTCATAGGATGATAGATCTCATTCAGAAGATGTGCAGAGCATAAGAACCGGTACTCTGCACTTCTTATTTTTTGAGTTATTGCCCTTTGTTAATTTTCATACTTTTATTATTGTCCGGGCCATTTCTCCTAAAGTATAAAAGCTATGGACTTGAAACTTCATAGGAAGATAGATCTCATTAAGAAGAAGTGCAGTGCACAAGAACCGGTACTCTGCATTTCTTATTTTATGGGTTATTGCCCTTTGTTAATTTTCATACTTTATTTTTGTCCAGGCCATTTCTCATAAATTATAAAAGCTATGGACTTGAAACTTCATAGGATGATGGATCTTATTGATAAGAAGTGCAGTGCACAGAAATTGCTGCTCTGCACTTCTTATTTTTTGAGTTATTGTCCTTTGTTAATTTTCATATTTCATTTTTGTCCTGGCCATTTCTCCTAAACTATATTGTTCACAAGGCAACACATCCGACTCACGGAGTACTAGTTCAGCTATATATGAGAAATTTATATATGAACTGTATCCATTCACTATGTTAGATAAGATCTTGTCATAACTTTATTGGATTAATAATGGTTTACAAAAATTGGCATTAGAGTCAGCCCTAGCTAATTTGGGGTTTTCTGCCCTAAGTCGAATAATTCTGGCACTCTTTCATTTATATTGTGTGAAACATGTACATGTTCAAAGGTTTTTTTCTGACATTTAAGGCATTGCATTTAACTTTGTTTAGAAATTTTTTTAAAGTGTACTTGAATATATCATTCTTTGAGACTGAATACCGGTAGTTAAGACCACTTAATGTCAAATCACTTGCCGCTCACTGCTGTATTCGAATCCTGGCAGCGTTTTTGGAGTGTTGATATATATTTTATCCTTAACCTGCAGAATTTTGAAAATGAAACAAATTTGAACCAGAATTCTATTAATAGATTTTAGCAATAAGGATAAAGAACAAAATCTGTACAGATTTTTTCTGAAATATTTAAATTAAGCTGATTATTTTCTGGGCAGAAAAAAATCTGGGCAGAAAAAAAAATCTGGGCAGAAAAAAATCTGGGCTTCTTCATATTCTGTACAGAATTAACCCTGTCCATAGGAAATATCTGAAAGGGAATTCTGCACAGAAAAAATTCTGTACAGAAAATATTTTTTGGCTAAAAACAAAATCAATTTTCCTTTTGAACATTTCTTATTTATTAATTTTAATTAACAATTTTTATTCATTTCTTTCCTGAGAGGTCTATCCAATGAGTAATAGCCTTGTTGAGGGCGCTGTCATCAGGAATTGGCTTGTCTCTGTCTTTGCACCACACACACATCCTGACATAATCTAGAGTAAAAAAAAGGAATTTGAATTATGTTCATTCTATTATTAAATGATATGCAAAATTTGTAAAATATTTCAATGTGTATAATTATAAAACAGTTAAAATTGTATACCTATATACCTTAAGGTTTTTTGCACCAAGTAACATCAAAGTCACTGACTAATAAAACTGTTTACATATATCATCCCTGACCAAAGCTTGTGTTACAAATCTACACAGTCATGTAAATTGCAACATAACTTAAAATAGGAGAGTTTTACAAGTGGCCAATATTCTAAAAATAGAATTGCTGATAAGCACTGACCATAGCAACCGTTGCTTGTCATACATTCTACACAATTTCTGGAAGTTTTGAATTGATTAATTTAAACTAAATGAATTGGATTATAGAATAGCAAAACCAAAAGCTAAACTATTTATTGCCTATTAGAGCAAGAAATTAAAAAAAAAAAATAGATCTTGAGCTATCAACTGATCAAAAAGCAATTTATGAACTAATAATCTCACTGGCCCAGCTTTGACCTCAGTGCATTAATTATATACTCATTAGACCATAGTGGTCTGTCTCAAATCAGAGTAAATTTAACTAATATAGATAATTCATAGACTATTAAAAGATGTATAAATTACAGTGGAAGGTATAACCAAATAATTCAAAGAAAAATTCAAAGAAAACATTGCAAAATCTTACCTCTGGTTTTGATTATAATTCCATCATAATTCCTCTTTGGCCCCTAAATCCACGCCCGTTTAACTCACAACGAGTGAAAAATGTCCATCGGTAAAAATGTTGTGAGCAACTTCCGTTCCTCGTTGTGAGCACCCATCTATGACGTGTGACATGATAAACAAGGTGAGTTTTTCATAATTTTTGAAGATTACAGACATTTATGTAAAAATATCGAAATGCAGTTAGCTAGCGATGTGTTTTCCGAGTATGCACATGTAAAGATATTGCCTGTTGGTGGACAATTTGATGGAAATACCGTGCGACGCAGTCACTCGGGGTAGCAGGAAAACTGGAGACAACTTCTCTTTGGACCTTATTTAACATTGAAAACGTCGATTCTGGTGACGTTTTGTGCATTCTAACCTAAAACAGATGCCCACAAGTCTTCAGCGTAAATTATAGTCTGAAAGTCTTCATAGAAAAGAAGATATACCCTTTTTTGCTTTAATCCTCGTTGTGAGCACCATAACCTCGTTGTGAGCAAGACAAGCGCAGTGCGTGTATGGTTTTAATATGTAATTCAGATGGTGAAAATATAATTTTCAATCTACCACAGCAATTAAAACGTTTTTGCACAGCAGCATTTCTTTGCAAGGCGTTGTACATACCCCAAAGGGAGGCATATTAGTTTTGAACTGTCCGTCTGTCAGTCCGTCAATCTGTCCGAAAACTAAACATTGGCCATAACTTCCTTATTAGTAAACGGATTTGATTCATATTTGAACACAACATCCCTTAGCACATCCCTTTCTACGGACCTGTATTTTTTTTACCTTGGCCCCTGAATGGCCTTTACCTTGAAGGTCAAATTGTCCAAAAACATTTAATATTGGCCATAATGTCCTGGCATAATGTTTAGGCACAACACATCTTTGGACAAGGCCTTTCAGCTATCCTATATTCTTTTGACCTTGACCCCTGAATGACCTTCACCTTGAAGGTCAAATTGTCCAAAAACTTAAAAAATGGTCATAACTTCCTTATCAGCATACAAATGCTACTCATATTTTGAAACAACACCCCTTTAGGCAAGACCTTCAAACTGATCGGTCTTTTTTTTAACTTGTACCCTGAATGACCTTCTAGAACATCCAAAAACTTTAACATTGGTCATAACTTCTTTATAAGTAAGTGGAATTAATTCATATTTGGACACAATGCCCCTTTGACAAGACCTTCTAACTGACCTATATTTATTTCACCTTGACCTTGAATGACCTTCACATTGAAGATCAAGATCTAATTGTCCAAAAACAAATAATCTATCTGGTCCATAAATCAAAGGACAAAGCACCACTTCAGGGGCATTGTCAACTTACCGTGATAGTTCTTGTTTTACATAACTTGGTCAGTCTTCAGCTCAGGATAAACACATGTATGTGTGTATCACACAGATTGTGAAATTGTTGAAATATTCATAAACTCCCCGTGATGTTCACTCGTGCCACACTAGAGTATATGAAATAAAATAGCTGATTTACCTCCACTGATTAGTTCTTAGAACTGTTAATCTGATGACTTGGGAATATGAAGAATAATTTTCAATAAAAGAAAGAGAAGAACTATTGCAAAGAGAAACTATTGTACAAAAACATTTTGATTGCTTTTGGTAGATTGAAAATTGTATTCTTGCCATTTGAATTACATATTAAAACCAGACAAGCACTGCGCTTTTCTTGCTCACAACGAGGTTATGGTGCTCACAACGAGGATTAAAGCAAAAAAGGATATATCTTCGTTTCTATGAAGACTTTCAGACCATAATTTACGTTGAAGACTTGTGGGCATCTGTTTTAGGTTAGAATGCACAAAACGTCACCAGAATCGACGTTTTCAATGTTAAATTATGTCCAAAGAGAAGTTGTCTCCAGTTTTCCTGCTACCCCGAGTGATTGCGTCGCACGGTATTTCCATCAAATTGTCCACCAACAGGCAATATCTTTACATGTGCATACTCGGAAAACACATCGCTAGCTAACTGCATTTCGATATTTTTACATAAATGTTTGTAATCTTCAAAAACTATGAAAAACTCACCTTGTTTATCGTGTCACACGTCAAAGATGGGTGCTCACAACGAGGAACGGAAGTTGCTCACAACATTTTTACCGATGGACATTTTTCACTCGTTGTGAGTTAAACGGGCGTGAAATCTGAGAATTTCAAGTCTCTACATGATTGCTCTTCACAACACCTGATATTACAGAATCATCTATCTACTACTCTGAGATTAACTCAGAGTGAAATTCTGGCTAGAAAAGTAAATTCTGTCTCAAGATTTATCTAAGTGTTAAAATTCTGTGTGTCTATGTAAATTCTGCCTCATTTTTTTTTCTAAGTATTGAAAATCTGTCTTGTAAAAATAACTAAGAGCAAAATATCTGTGTGAAAATTTTTCTGTACAGAAAAATTTTTGATTCTGTTTTATTCTGCACAGAAAATCACATATTTCTTAGGCCGATTCTGTGTCCAATTCTGTGTCGGTGTCAACTCTGTACAGAAAAATGAAAATCTGCCTCTATAACAACCAGAGTTGGTACAGAGTCTGTACAGAATTGGCTCAGAATTTTCGTACAGGTGCCTACATTCAGTTATAAAAAAATCTTTAAAAATTATTTTTGATTTGTCATGAATCTCATGTCAAAAAAACTAAGTGGAATCCCATTAAAAAAAAACATTATATGTTTGTTTTGTTCGGTAATCAGAAAAATTGCCATGTCATTATTGTCTGTAAGAACCCTTGAAAGATTATGTACCCTTTGTTTGAGGAGTGCTAAGACATAATTTACATTATAGACAGACAAGCAATAAAGCATGATTGCTTTTTTCATGTCTGCTTAAACACTGTATAATAAGAATTAAGAAGAAAACTGAATGTCAATTTCTAGGAAATGGCTGTGTTCTAGGCTGGCATTTATTGAGCCCACAGGGAGTTGAAGTTCGATTAATTGATGGAGCAAACGTCTTATCGTCTCACTGAGGACAGTTATCTTCTGATTATTTTGTGAAGACTTTTTATCCTGTCAGGCTCTTCCCCCGTATAGTTTATTTCTTTTTGTCATGATAGTTGACCATGGAAAATAGATAACCAGTGTTTATGGTTGGATAATATATAATCTGACATATTGTTACACAATTACGATTTAATATGAAAAGAACCAGTTAATAAGTATTCCAGTGATTTTGGTTGAATTTTTTACTGACTGAATGGTTATACTCAGTTGTCCTCTTCTTCTTCTAATATACTTATTAGTCCCCTACCGGTTTACCGGAGGGGACTGTAGGTTTACCCTCCGTCCGTCTGTCTGTCCGTCTGTCTGTCTGTCTGTCTGTCAGTCCGTCAGTCCGTCCGTCCACAAAACTGGATCCCGCGATAACTTGAAAAGTACTGAAAATATTTTTATGAAACTTGATATATGGATAGATGGCAGTATGGAGATTATGCACGTCTTTTTCTTTTCTTCCTATGTTGAAAATTCTGGTTGCTATGGCAACAAATAGGCTTAAAATATGGCAAATTTTACACATAAACTGGAACCAGTGATAACTTGAAAAGTACTGGAAATATTTTTATGAAACTTGAAATATGGGTAGATGGCAGTCTGGAGATTATGCACGTCTTTTTCTTTTCTTCCTATGTTGAAAATTCTGGTTGCTATGGCAACAAATAGACTGAAAATATGCCAAATTTTACACATAAACTGAATCCTGTGTTAACGCAAAAAGTAATAGAAATATTTTTATGAAACTTGAAATATGGGTAGATGGCAGTCTGGAGATTATGCACGTCTTTTTCTTTTCTTCCTATGTTGAAAATTCTGGTTGCTATGGCAACAAATAGACTGAAAATATGCCAAATTTTACACATAAACTGAATCCTGTGTTAACGCAAAAAGTAATAGAAATATTTTTATGAAACTTGTAATATGGGTAGATGGCAGTCTGGAGATTATGCACGTCTTTTTCTTTTCTTCCTATGTTGAAAATTCTGGTTGCTATGGCAACACATAGACTGAAAATATGGCAAATTTTACACATACACTGAATCCAGTGATAACTCAAAAAGTACTGGAAATATTTTTATGAAACTTGACATTGGGTAGATGGCAGTCTTGAGATTATGCATGTCTTATCTGTTCTTCCTATTTTTGAAAAAATATTGGTTGCCTTGGCAACAAATAGGCTTAAAACATGGCAAATATAACATAATTTGTGATTAGTCAAAAAGAGCTGAAATTTTTTTATGAAATTGCATCTTTAATTCAAGAGTTATATCCTCTTTAAGAATTTTGCTTTTAAAAATGTTATATTTTGGTAACAGGGATGTTTCAAATATTAACTTTAGAGTGTCCTTCAGTCCGTCTGTCTGTCTGTTCATAAAAACTGTTTCCTGTGATCACTTTTAAAGAACTTTTCCAACAAATTTACTTAAAATATAGAAAAATTTAAACATTAGTGAATGGCCAATGGCCCTTCAGAATGTTGATGGGGTTCTAACCGGTAGGGGACTTATGCATTGCTTGCAATACTATGATAATTGCTTGTTATATTAAATTCACCAGGGGTCACTTCAGGTCTTTCTCCACCAGTAAAGCTTGAAAATTCTTTAACTGATATAAATTATTCTTGTGGAGAAGATCTTCCATGTTCAGGTCACATTTAGTGATCAGGTCCAGGGTTGTTATTGAAATTTTACGGAGACGGTCAATTTTGAATTTGAGGTGGACATTTTTTGGTTTATTCATTATACATGTGCAACAAAGAGTGTTTTCTTAGTTCTGAGGTAAAAGTGACCATAATACTTAAACAATATATAGGAAATCTAACATCAAACAGAGAAAATGTGCCTGAACAGTTGTATTATGTGTTCCCTATTAAGCACATGGAGACAGACTTTATGGATTGTATTATAAATATTGTAAAGATATACACTAGTACTCCCACAGACAATAAGCAATGGGACACTAGACAGGCCCATTTAAGAAATGTTTTATTTATTGCTGTAGTTTCTATAAACGTATAGTCTCTAATGCTTTCAGAGTATGATCTAAGTACAAACTTGTCTGCAAGAACTCATATATTTTGAATTGACATTATAGCAGACAGAAATCGCAAGCTGTGCTAGTTCATTGAATAAACTTAATTTGTTTTGAAGCGTTTCTTCAAAGTGAATATTTGTCTTTAGGCTGATATATGATACGTCAATAGCAGTAGTCAGAGACATTTGTCTGATGTTTGCAAGAGCAGAATAAACTCATCAATGTATTGAATTCCTCACAATCATCACATCACTTTATCTCATGTTTCTTTGCAGTCAATGGTTTTTATACATTTTGATTTTGTTTAATGAGACTTCTGTCCTCATACTTGGATGTTCAAGGTTTATTGCTGACATACAAGAATGTTCAAGGGTTTTGCTCATACTGTACTTCAATTTGTTTTAAGTCATACAAGAATGTTCAAAGGTTTTGCTCTTTCAAGGATGTCCAAGGGTTTTTTGCTCAAACAAGAATGTTAAAGGATTTTTGCTCATAGTTGATGTTCAAGTTTTTTGCTCATACAAGAATGTTTAAGCTTTTTCCTCATACAAGGATATTCAAGGTTATTTTGGTCATACAAGAATGTTCAAGGGTTTTTTTTGCTCATACAAGAATGTTCAAGGGCTTTTGCTCATACAAGGATGCTCAAGGGATTTTTGCACATATAAGAATGTTTAAGGGTTTTTGCTTGTACTTAATATTCAAGTTTTTTTGCTCATACAAGAATGTTCAATGGTTCATGATCATACTTTTAATAATGTTCGTACTTTAAAGGATGTTCAAGGCTTTTTGCTCATATACTAGGAAACTCTGGGCTTTGAATAGCCATAAGACTCTCATGGATAGTATGTGTCGGAGATGTCATTATTGTAAATTCTGCAAAACTGTGACTGAATTAAACTATATGAAATTAAAATAATCCACTTACGAATTGAATGTTTTATCATGTTAGTTTGATGTTACAGTTTGATCCATGTCATACCATTTAAGAATTGGACCTAGTAGTTCTTTACTGGACCAGCACTCATCATAAAGTGGATAACTTTAGGGAATTTCAGTCAAAGTGGTTGGCATGTAATCACAGTGACTTGGTGGGGTATCTGGCCATTCTTATTTTGTTATTTCTACTATAAGCCTGTATTACTTAAAGTAAGTTGAGATGAAGAAACAAATATGTAAATCATATGTATTTCAGACATGTTTTAATGCTCAACAAATAATCAAATTTAGGGAATAAACCTTTGTACCAATTGAGTTAGTAATTGTATTTATATTTTGTCCCATGAAAATACCATCTTACCATTTATTTAGAAATTGAGATAGTTTCTGTTGATTGAAATATGTACAGTTGTGTTAAACTGAAATTTATAAGCTTACAAGACAGAGAGAGAGGTTGTTTATCAAGCTGCAGACATGTCTGCATTCAATCTGTTTAAATGTTTAGGATCTCTTTTTGATAATAGTTCTGAACGTTCTCGAAATGTTTGCAATGCAATCAAAACCTATCTGTAACTTGGAATTTATGGAAAAACTAAATGCGCCAAACTATAACAGGGAGTCTCTCATGCACTAAAATTATTCAAAACAAAAAAAAAAAGATAGAGGAGAAGATAAAAAAGAATGGTATCAATATGTTACATAGTATCTTAATATTTTTGCTAGTACATGTATTTTGATGGTTGGTCAGCTTTTGAAGATCAAAGAAATCTGATTATTTTGTCCAACTTTTTGGCACTTTTATTTTGTGAAGGGCATTTATGGCTAGGTACTGGTTAAAGTGATTGATTCTCACCACAGTAGGAAGGGGATCAAAGTCTCTCATACTTAAGCAAACTTATTTTCCAGAAATTGTATCCAGATACCCATTCAATATTATGGAAGAATGGTGGTTCTACCTCAGGTGACAGATCATCCCTTAAGTTAACTTAAAGTCCATCAGTAAAACTAAGAACTTGTCATAAAATTAATAAGAGGCATTGTTACAGAAAAAGCAAATAAAGAATTAATGGAAAATTGTTTTGCAGTTGTGTTATTGATTATTTTGCACACAAAAAACAAACAAGAAACAATTATTGACAATTTTGCTTAAAATTGACTGCTTTTTTGCTGACAATTTTGACTTACTCTTCTTTTGCAGATAATTTTGTGCAGATATATTTTAACTGGCAATTTTTTTGTTGGTCATATTCATATCTTTTGACATTATGACTGATAATTCTGACTGTTGTTGATAATTTTGACTAATTATTCTTACAGATATTGGTAGAGCAAAGGTAGATGAGGATGACGTATTTCTATATTGCTGACTTACTAAATTCCCTGCTAGGTAACACCAAAAGTGGCACGGACAAACTGAGGACTATAGCATGTGGATTTCTTCTCAATCTAACTAACAGTAATGGTGAGTTAAAGAATAAAACATAACTTGCTTTAGCTCTTAAAGTAGCATGCCTCCAATGTCATGCTAATTTTCATAAAAATTTTGTTTAATTTATAGATCAGTAAAATATTGTCAAAATTTTTTAATGAACAAAGAAAGTTAATTTACATATTACAAATAGCACTTAAAATCTACAAAAATTATCAAAATAGGTAAGAATTTGCAAATATAGCCCTAACTGTGTTAGTCACACAATAGAAATTATGGTGATTGATACTGCAAAAGCAGTCATAAATGACACTTTGCATGTAAATTATTTCTTTAATTGTGAATATTTTACATTTTCTTAAAATCTTAGTAGCTTTTTCTCAAGGGTAATTTTTCTTGAAATATTTTGGCTCATGTAGAGACATGCAGCTTTAACCTGGTTTGCTGGTTTTGTTTTACCAGTCTTTACTCTTTCCAGTTTTTCATAGAATAAGGACAAATCTGTAGATACGGCTTTAAATTGATTCTCCTGCCTATGTTACTTAGCTTACTAGGAATACTATTAGATTAATAGAATGGGTTTTATTGATGTTTGAAGACATTTCTCCCTCAATTTCTCATAAGTGATTAAAAATGTGAAAGTGGTGGAGAAGTTTGCATTTACATGTGGAGATTTTTTTCTAAAGATTTTTATTAGATTATTGCTTAATTAATTGTTAGTATTTATTCTGAAGATACTGTTAAAACTGACAACACAGCCAAACAAGGGGAGCATGCCGTAGCTTAGTGGTTAAGGTGTCTGCCTTTTATTCTATAGGTCATTAGTTTGAGCTTTAGTTGGGTCACAACCATGTTACCACATAAGACACCATGTAACATCTGAGAACTGGTTAGTTCCAGAAAGCAGAGTGGCTTCAAATAAGCTACAAGATTTCTTCACAACAATTGAGCTTTAATAATAAAAAATACTTCAAACTAAAGCCAAACAAATGCAAGAACAATCAAGTGATTCAATAAAGTGGTTGACGTATAGAATTTGTAAACAAGCATCCCGGCATTATCCTGATTCCTGGCCGAACATTGATTTTTTGAAGGAAAGCCAACACCAGAATAATAGATAGCAAACATTAAAACATTTGATTGCATGAATGCCAAACGTGCCTCATTTCAGAGGAGTAATGATAACTTAATTATCTCTTACAATATAAATCAACGACTATTAGCAACGTTATGAAACTTTGTCATAATGATTAACTTCTTTCTTTAATTTGCGTGGGCAAATCTAATTTTGTGTCTTTTGTTTTTCGTTAATTAAAAACTAGTTCAATACAATGAAGATAGAAAGAAATGATGTACATGTATTTGATTAATCTGAGATTTTTATCATGAAAGTGATGAACTGTGTTTCAGACATAAAGCCTTACCTCGATAGATATCTGAAATGGACCTGTCCCTCTTTCAATTTAGACAAAAGTATTTTTAAATCTTATTGGAGGAAAATTTCAAAAATACATTTTGGTATGCATTGACTGAAAAGAGAACAGTGCACACCATGGTCAGGTGGCACAGATATGCTGGCTGATCTAGGCCTGCACTGGTAGCACTGGATAATAGATTCTGTAGCTGCTATCAGAGGGTCAATTTGCAATGTGGCAAAATCTATAAAACCAAATACAAGACAAAATAAGTAATTATTGAATTTTTTGCGATTATAAGAGTTGAATGTCCATCAAATTAATATAGTTTTAAAAGTTCAAGTTTTAAAAGTTTAAAGGGAGCAGTGGCCTAGTGGTTATATGTCGCCTTTCAACCCAAAGATCATGGGTTTGAGCCCTACTCGGGTCACAACCATGTTTCTTCATATGACACCAGTACTGGTTGGTTCCAGGAAGCGGACTCAAAAGTGATTAATATAAGTTGCAAGAACTTGTTTCGCCATCAAGCTTAAATTAATATGTTTAAACCAAAAGTTCAAGTGCCTGGAATGTTCACCAGATTAGCTACTTAAAATTTATCCCAGGTCATGATGGGCTACTTTAAAAATGTATCCGTCTTTTACTCTTCCTGGTTAGTCTTCTCTCTTATGATACCTGATATAGTTGATTATGCCCCTACTTAGGTCCCCTATTGAAACTTCTTGTTAGGGTGTTGGGAGTGGGGGTGAGGTTTACATATATCCCTGTGCTCCTATCTTTTAATCTCTAAGCTTTTATCCTAACTTAATCCACAGTCAATAACCCCCCCCCCCTCCCCAGTTTGCTACCATAACACTGATGTGAAATATATTTACTTAATTCTCAAAACTGGACCTGTTTTCCAAAAGTTTAACCCAATTTTAACACTTTTGCAAATATTTCATTTTATCAGTATTTTCTTATAATTGAAAGTTTAGAATTCATGGAACTTGAACAGGAAGCATTTTTCTTCTACTTGATACTTAAAATTTGACTGCTTCTGTTGTGCTTCTGTTAATCGGAATTGTACAAGATGCCTGGTGAAATCGTTTTTTTACCTACTTAGAGAGATTTGCTTTAGTGCCAAGTTTTAGTCAAGGAAAAAGTTAATTAACTTTATGTTCGAGGATTGAGTAATGGAAACATATAAGCTGTTTGTGGAGATTTACTACATTACAGTCATTCTTTCTCATTTCTTCATTTTAATTCTGCTGAGGTAAAAGTTTTCAGGATAAATTCTGAATGTCAGACTCATTAAAGCTCCTTTCTAAGCATTATGGTTAACAATTGTGTAGTCTTTTCTTTGAAATGAAGATGAATGATAATTTCATACAATAAAGCGTGAGGCAGGCAATCGAGAAAATATAGATTTGTGAAATATTTTGTGCTCTATTTTGTAATTTAAGTGTACAACATAGAATTTATGAGGTCAAGGTCACATTTTAAAATTGCAAAAGAGACAATATCTATCTCATTATTATATTAATTGTTTTTCATAAGTAATGTCCAACTTCATGAATCAGTTTGATATGTGTCCTTTGCTTCAAGGTCAAGGTCATATTTAAGGTCAAATGTGGCATAGTAAAGATCAACGGGTATTAAGTAATGGAACAAGTTCATAATTATGATCATTTTCAATTCAAAATGCTTTCCAAAACATAATATTTTCATTCAAATAATATTATAAGTAAAGTATACTTGTGTCTTAAAACTTGGACCTTGTAAACAAAGTATTAATGCATATTTGTTTTGATTTAGATTACTAGAGATGTAAGAGATTTGAAGATTTATTTTCTGTTATTTTGTATAAACAGTTTTAACAGGATTGTTTTATTTTCATGAGACATTTATCTCCGAATGTGGAGCATAGGAAATAATTATACAAAAAAATGAGTATTAGTGTATTACCATAGGAATAAGATGTTTTGAAGAAAATGTCAAATATTGTCAAACTTTGAAAGGTGAATGTCACTATGTCAGTGGTTGATGATTCTCTGGTGGTTTATATAAATGGCTTATGACTTTGGGATTGGAAATTAATGTCAAAAGTGAGAAAATCGAAAAATTAAGTTTTTGAAAAACACAATTAATTTGCAAAAGAAAAGCCCAACTTCTATATATATTGGTTCGCCTACATTTGGCGGTTGCTTTAAAAGTCACTTATCATTATTATTTATTGTTAATGTGTCTGCTCCATTGTTATTTTCTATATTTCTGTATAAAGTTAGCTTCAATTATTCTAGACATAAAGATCATTTTTAGATAAATGATTTCCTATAACCTTGACAGATCTTGTTTTTCTTTAGATACAAAATGAGAATGTGACATTCAGTCTAATGCATCACTTTCTGGCATGATTGCAGTCATGAAATTGGACAAATGTTCTAGACAATTTTAATCTCTATATGTTACATTTCACATCTGTTCTTTCTGGAAATTTGTGCAGTCTGACCAGAATAAAATATTTGTGTTGTCTCAGCTGATTGAGTCTGTCCAGTCAGGACATTTGTGTAATCTAGTACAGATTGAGTCTGTCCAGTCAGGACATTTGTGTGGTCTAATCAGATTGAGTTTGTCCAGTCAGGACATTTGTGTAATCTAGTACAGTTTGAGTCTGTCCAGTCAGGACATTTGTGTAATCTAGTACAGATTGAGTCTGTCCAGTCAGGACATTTGTGTAATCTAGTACAGATTGAGTCTGTCCAGTCAGGACATTTGTGTGGTCTAATCAGATTGAGTTTGTCCAGTCAGGACATTTGTGTAATCTAGTACAGTTTGAGTCTGTCCAGTCAGGACATTTGTGTTATCTAGTACAGATTGAGTCTGTCAGTCTGTCCAGTCAGGACATTTGTGTAATCTAGTACAGATTGAGTCTGTCCAGTCAGGACATATGTGTAATCTAGTACAGATTGAGTCTGTCCAGTCAGGACATTTGTGTAATCTAGTACAGATTGAGTCTGTCCAGTCAGGACATATGTGTAATCTAGTACAGATTGAGTCTGTCCAGTCAGGACATTTGTGTAATCTAGTACAGATTGAGTCTGTCCAGTCAGGACATTTGTGTGGTCTAATCAGATTGAGTTTGTCCAGTCAGGACATTTGTGTAATCTAGTACAGTTTGAGTCTGTCCAGTCAGGACATTTGTTGTTATCTAGTACAGATTGAGTCTGTCCAGTCAGGACATTTGTGTAATCTAGTACAGATTGAGTCTGTCCAGTCAGGACATATGTGTAATCTAGAACAGATTGAGTCTGTCCAGTCAGGACATTTTGTGTAATCTAGTACAGATTGAGTCTGTCCAGTCAGGACATTTGTGTAATCTAGTACAGACTGAGTCTGTCCAGTCAGGACATATGTGTAATCTAGTACAGTTTGAGTCTGTCTAGTCAGGACATTTGTGTAATCTAGTACAGACTGAGTCTGTCCAGTCAGGACAAATGTGTAATCTAGTACAGTTTGAGTCTGTCCAGTCAGGACATTTGTGTAATCTAGTACAGTTTGAGTCTATCCAGTCAGGACATTTGTGTAATCTAGTACAGTTTGAGTCTGTCCAGTCAGGACATTTGTGTGGTCTAGAACAGATTGAGTTTGTCAAGTCCTCCTGACATTTGTGTATCTGATCACATTGAATCTGTCTTGATTGGACAATTATGCTTACTAACCATATTATGCTGTTGGGAGCTCAGTAATGAAATTGCTCAATCGTTAGAACAAAAGCAAACATGTAAGATGAAGTCTACTATATAAAATATAATAAAGAAAAACCTCTCTTTGTCAAAATGTATCTTTAAGATAAACTATGTTTTATTTTTCATAGAAACCCTGCAGAAGAAAGCATTGGAGGAAGATGCCTTGAATCTGATAGCGAAGTATCTAAAAAATTATGAGACAGATGAAAGGCTATGTAACATGGTTCTTCTTACAATTGCTAGTCTTACTGACTCAGGTATGTTGAATAAGAATTTTCACAATGATGAATAATAGCTTTTATTAAGGTAATGTAAGTGAAGTTATGGCCTGGTTGTGTCTGATGACTAGCCCAGGAATCTTGTGCTGATGAGCCATATTTGGATCCCAAATAGGTTTTCTAATTTCATACTAGTCCTGGTTATTTAAACTGATATCTTCTTAAAAATTATATACCAGACTTTCTTATTATTTGCATTGCCAATCTTATGTATCAATTGGTTGCAGGAAACTAATTTTTAGCTCCCAAAATACAATTTTCCCACTTTATACTTTATATTTGTACATATATAGCATTTTTATAACTGACAGGAAATCAACTTCTTTCTTCTTTCTTTAAAACATAATAATGTTAGACTAGATCATTATGTTTAAATGTGACATTTTCAGAGATGTGTAAAGAGAAATTATTGGCATCAAATCTTTGCCAATCTATGGTTGACTTCTTGCAAACACCTACTGGAGAAGACCAGTATGAATCAGTACTGGATATTACTCATAACCTTATCTGAATGGGGTAAGTTATTTCTCACTATGTTAATAGGGCTTTTTTGAGCCGCGCCATGACAAAACCAATGGAATGCGTTTGCGACCAGCATGGATCCAGACCAGCCTGCTCATCCGCGCAGTCTGATCAGGATCCATGCTGTTGCTATCAGTTTCTCTACATGTTATAGGGTTTGTAAGCGTCTGGATCCATGCTGGTGGCAAACGCATTACGTTGGTTTTGTCGTGACTCGGCTCATTTGCCTATGCCACCATTATAGAGCCAGGCCAGTCTGCACATCTGTGCTGTCTGACCATACTCCATAATGTTGACTGCTCTATTTCAAGAACAATTTGGCATAATTAGAAATTAGAAAATTGAATGTTTTTAGTTATTTTGCCGTTTGAAAGCTAGCAGCTATTGATAACAGATCGATGCTACCTGGATAGTGCCAATCTGTCCCAAAATCTATCATACAAAAAAGGCAAAGAGAAAAGGGTAAGCCTGAAGTATGTCATTCCTTAATCAGATTTCTAGAATTTTATTTGCCAATAGTTATAAAACATATGTTTCCAAAAATAACTAGATGTATACTCATCAAAGTACTTGCAAACAATTCAATTTCATATTAGAACAAATGCTCTCTTTTGAAGTGGATATCAAGCTTGCCTATGTAAATGCTGGTACTGGTGATGAACATTTTTGTGCCTGAAATAATGCACAGAAGCACCTCTTCAGGGGTCTTGCCCCACCAGTGAAAGCAAGGAACTCATCATATAACTTTTCAGTGATATAAAGGCCAACAAATTTAATTTATAAAAAAACAACTCTTTGTTTCAGATGAAGTAAAAGATTTGTTAGCGCAGACAGATTTATGTAAACAACTTATAAAAATGGCTCAAGTTACCCTGGGTGAGAACGCAGAATATAGTGAAGATAATCAGCAGAAGGTGAAGATGTCTTCAGATCTTCTTATATTGCTTCTAACTGGAGGTAAGATCATTTTCACACTTACTGGAGGTTTGGTCGTTTCCACAACTACTGGAGGAAAGATCATTTCCACACTTACTTGAGGTAAGATGATTTACCACACTTAATGGTGGTAAGATCATTTTCATGCTTACTGCTGAAAATATTGTAACTCACTGAAACTAATTGAAAGAACACCCTGTGAGGTCAGTAGGTAGTGTGAAGATAAAGCGGCATCAAATTATGAACTCTAGATCTGAAAGTGGTTCATGCTTTTGGGACAAATTTATTCAAGACAATTTGTCTAATCTCATTTGATTTAAATCAAATGTATGGCTGTAAGGAAGATATGGGTTTTTTTTGTATATCACCCACATAATTTTTAGATTATTCTCTCTTTATTAGAAACTTATCATTTCAACAATTTCTGATGTCACATGATAGGCAGGTATTAGCCAATTTTGAGATACATTTTATTTATGCTCAGTTCATTTTCATGATATAGGCCAAGTGTATCGTAAATCAAAACAGAACAATTTATCTTACAGGCAATATTGAATTAAAATTGTTCTTTCGTTTTAAAATCTCAAAAAAACAGTAAATTAAAGTCAATTGTAGAGAGAAGCTATATATGCTCTGTCCTGAATTCTTTACTTTGTTAGTCTTTTATCTTGGTCTCCTTTCCATATAATTACTTATTGTTCATCCTTCTTATTTGTGTGTATATTTGATGGAGGCTGAACCTCAAGGATTTAGCACTTTGTTTAATTAGTTTATCAAATTTTTAACGATGCTGACGTTTTTCCTTGATTTTCACAAAGGTTATTTTATAGGGTCAAGGCTTTATCATAAAGTTTAATTTAGTTAGTAAATTTAAAATTAAATAACTTGAAATTTATGATTTATTGTCATATCTAAGAAATGAGAAATAATTTGTATCAATTACTGTAGATAAATTATTGTGAAAATTAAATTTGATTTACCTTTATGGATATTGAATGTTTTGTAGACATAATTCTTTTGGAAAGTAATAGCTTTAACACTAATTAGCTTAAAATAGAAAGAATTTTAATTGTTTTGTGGAAATTAAATATTTAATACATGTACTTGGAAATGAATTTTTTAAATTCTTGAAAGAAAATGAAACATTTTGAAAATATTTGAAATGTTCTCATATCACAGCGTATTTGATTAATAATTTCTTGTTTGAAGCACTTTAATATTCTCTCAGATATCTATTAAAAAATGTCCTCATTAATTTTTAATACATGTACAATGTATTTTGTGGCTAACATAAAGTAAAATAATATTTATGAATGAATAAATCAATCAAAAAATCTGTCATCAATAAATCAATCAATCAATTAATCAATCAATCAATCAATCAAACAAACATACAATCAATCAATCAATCAATAAAGTTAACATTCTTTGCCACCAGTGAGGTCAGCCCAGTCACACTATGCACTCTGACCAGGCTCTATATTGTTGGTTCACAAACTTCAAATTTTCCATCTTGATTTTCCCAAAATTGATAATGAACAGTTCAAAAAAAAAGTAACTGGTCAAGTCCATTTTAGAAATATAGCAGGAAGAGGGTCAGAAATTCCAGTCAGATTTTTGTCAAAGGAATAGCAATAAATAATTTGTGTGTATTTTCAGAGAAGAGTATGGAGATATTGTTTGACGGTGGTAAAGGGGAGATATTCTCAGAGTCAATGACCTGGTTAGATAGTGATGAACAGCATCTCACAGCTCTTTGGTTCCACTAGCTTGCAACTTTGCAGAAGTGTAAATATCTTCTCACAATACAAATATCATGTTTACACTCCACTTGCAGCTATAATGTAATAAATTTATCACAAATGTAATAAAGGCTGAAAAAAGGATCATAATTCTTGGCTCTCATTGTTTTGTTCAGATGAATAAGATTGTTCCTTTCGTGTTGAAATTAAAGCATGTAAACAGTGTTGTTATCTGTTTGTTGAAAGAAATTCTGCCAAAGATGATTAAACAGTGCATATTATGATATGAGTTAGTTTCTGTCACATATTTTGAGTGATAACAGATTGTTCATGCAAATTTCAGCAACAGTATAAGATTGAAAAAAAGTTGATCATTATGAAAAAAAGTTGATCATTATGAAAAATAGTAGATTATTATGAAAATTAGTCAATCATTATGAAAATTAGTCAGTCATTATGAAAAAAAGTCAATCTTAATTAAAATAAGATTCATTCCTTAAGTAATTACAATAATGTATATCAGATTTAATGAATGTTTGTGAACCAGCTAGCTTATAAAAGATTGATGATTCTGTCAAGGTTCCTTCTGGTGCCTAAAATAATGCACAAATCGCCAGAGGTCTTCATTCACTAGTAATGTTGGAAAGCTCTCATATGACCTGGACATTATTTATTGCCAAAAAAGACTAAATTTGCTATCTTTAACATTATATGATTATCCTGTTAAATATACCAAGTAGGGCTATTTTAGTATATTTTTGTATATTTTGGCACATTATAAGTTGACAGTAAGTGCCATAAGCTAGCTTTAATCACTTGGCGTTTTTTGTTGTTGTTTTTTTGGTTTTCGGACATTTTCTACATTTTTGAAATAAGCATGAATATTTTGGTATGCAGCATTAAGTAATTTACCACATTGCACAATGATTAAATCTCAACATTATATTTTTTTGTACAGATGAACACTGTCAGTTTCTGGTAGAACAGGGCGTTATAAAACGGTTACTACGTCTACTGAAACCAGTTTATGGAGAACAGAAATGTACTTTAGAACATGCTAGTCTCAGTGCTCTACGTAATCTGGCATATACCTGGTAAATTATTTATAACTTTCTTATCTTCATGAAGGTGTAATTACCTGTATTAAATCTGTCATTTACAATTACCATTCTACTTTGTAATCACAAGTGTTTATTTTTATTGTGAAGTACGTTTATTATTAATACAATAGGTATATTCTTGTGCAACTGTTGTATGTATAACTATATCTGTCTACTTTGGCATCGTAAATGATTGTTTTGTTATAAAGCACAATGATTATTTATATTATATTATTATGCAACTATTACATATAGGTTTAAGTAATATGTGGAAAAAAAATTGTCAAAAACAATTCTTTTTACAATATAACAAATAGTGTATTTTATTCCCCCCCCCCACCCCCTAAAATAAATGCATGTGAGCATTATATTTGTTCATCTATGGACCTCTATACTTTGATGGGCTTTGTATTTTTTGGAGGGTCACTTTGGCTAAAATATCATTTTGTACTTTTACTCTTTTATTTTTGCTTCGATGTGACTTTTACCTGTTGATATGATTTGATGTGCTTACTGAGGCTAAAAATAGATTTTTCTACTTTCCCATTACAGATTATTGAATAATTAACCAATATTATCAATATTTGATAAGTTTTCACCTTGAAGAGTCATCTGCACTTTAAATGAGATTCAAGGTCACCTAACTTAAATTTTTCTCATAGTTTTACAGCAGTTTTTTAAGTTTTGGCAAATAAACATTTGATTTATCTGATATTCTCAATATTTTTGTCTCTTGAAGTCTTAAAACTGCTGACAGAATTTCTCGTCTTAAAACTGCTGAAAGAATTTCTCGTCTTAACTTACTTTACTTGTTAAGTCGATAATATATGTATTAGGCGTCTAATTCCCTGAGGAATCACCGTGGAATAATCTTACTCTTGTTAATTATTGAGATGTTTATGCCCACAACCTAAACTACTTGTCATTTGGATACCAATAAAACTGTTTCATATTAGAATGGTTAAGCAGTCATGGCATGTTTAATTGTTATTATATTTTGGCTTGTATGGGAAAATGTCGCCAGATGATCTCAGGATAAAGAGTGCCTTTCAGATTATATTACTGTTTTGTCAAATTACACTGAAGATAATTTGGTCTGCAAATTGTATCAATAAACCATATTCAGCTAATTTACAAATTTATCCCCATATAATAAAAATTATTTTATAAGATGTTTCACTGAAATATTTTTGAAACTTTTATGTCTAACTTACATGATCGGGGACATGTAATTTTGCACTTGTCCAACCCTACAGTCACACTGTTATTCCGTCTGATGTCAAAATAGTGAATGTTGCAGGGGGGGAACATGAACTAATGGTACAGTAACTGTTATAGTCTATTATGATTAATAAAACTTAAAAGCTAATCAGATCATGAAAAATGTAAAACATGGGTAAAATGTAGCATTTAAAGCAAACCTATCAATGTTTAAGAAATTATGTGTATCACTATCACCATTCTTGTACATGTATAATATTTCTTTGAAACGTTTTTGATTTTTTTTCTTCAAAATAATAAAAATTAATCTACTAAAGTGGCTGTGTCAATCTGACCTTATAGTACATGTATTTGGTGTTTCATGTGTTTTCATATATGTAATCATTATCCTACTTATGTTTCTGTGTTAACATCTAGGGCATCCATGGTTAAGGTCATTGACTTCAAACAACTTATCCCTCACTGCTGGGGGTTTGAATCCCAACAGGGACTTTTTACATGTGAGGAAGCTATCCAGCTAGCTTACCTACTCTGGTGCCTGTTCATGGCTGAAATAATGAGTGTAAGGGCACCTGAGGTTTTTCCTCCATCAGTCAAGCTGGAAAGTCGCCATATGACCTATACTGTGTTGGTGCAACCCAACAAATAAAAAAAAAAATGTATTAACATTTGGTAGACGATTTTTGACTGCTTGTAGTTTTGTTGACTACTTTATTCGTTTGAATTTTCATGAATATTAAAATTGAAAACACAATAGCAGACAAACAGCATATTTTTTTTACAGCGGGTAATAAAGCTTCACTGATCAAAGAGGGAGTTATAGATGCTGTGTTGGTTCTCTGTAGACTCAGAAATGTTAGCCGTTATATTCAAATGCTAGGGGTGTTACGTATGCTTGTTGATGGTCAAGGTATGTTGCTTAACTGTGTTTGTTATGTTTATTGACAGGAAATTATGCAGTTTCATACAAAAAAAATAAATGTCTCATGTTTTGTCAGTCTAACTTTATGAAATTTTACCCCCCAATAAAATGGAAATTTCTAAAATAAACAAGTCCATTCATCATTGCTAGGGAACATTTCAAAATAATTAATACTGACTGAAAAGTGAATAGAACAGACCATGATTTTAATACCCACTGGTAGCAGGGGTAGTTTCAGTGGCAACCAGTTGGCTAAAGGTTAATAGGGCTTTTTTATTTATTAGAGAAATTTCTGACTTAGTGTTTTGTACAAAATTTAAGCACTCCTGTTTGAAAACATCACCAATACTAGCTAGATATACATGTATGTGTGTATCATGTCCTGTAGTTGGCATACTGAGAAAAATGAAAAGGATCTGTTAAAAAAGAAATTATCAATATATTGTAAGACACATAAAGAAAAGGGACTCCACACAGCTATGTAAAATGTTATATAAATCACAGGGTGAGTTTTGCTTAATAAACTGAAACATCGTTACTGAGTGACATCATATTCTATTTTAAGATGATGCTGCGGTGAAACTAGGTCAACATAGAGAATTTGTTACAAGACTTGTAGAGTGGAGTGCTTGTGAAGAACACCCAGGGGTCAAAGGTAATTTCTGTATTTTGTATGGAGAAAGTGCTCTTTCATTGTTATAATGTTAACAAAAATTACAATCTAATGTCAGGGGGACCTAAGTTTGATGTGATCTGTAATTCAGTCAAAAGTCTGTAAATGTAATTGGTAGTACTTTTTCTATAACAAACATATTCTTAAAACATGTACTGGAAACTAGACATCTAAATTATTTTCTCTAGTGATCTCCCCTGAGGCTATGCCAAGGATCGGCCTAATTTGATAACTTTGATACTGACTGAATGTAAACAGTAGCTTAATTTAATTTGATAAAAAAATCATTTAAAAAAAATACATCAGAATATCAAATTACTCTGAAGAGGTTTTTTTCCTCTGAATCAATTTTCTGTTGTTTGTTGTTGTTGATGTTGTTGTTGTTGTTTTATAGCTGAATTTTAGGTATTTCATTCATCAGTCTCTGTTTTATGTAAGCCCACCTGCATAGAAAGTGAGACAAACTTCAGAGCTTTCTGTGTGATATAATTTATTGGAAAGCAATATGATAAAATGATTTTTCTGTTGCCCTTCAATTCTATGCTGTATTGATTGATGGTGATTTAATTCATCATGATAAGAAATGATGAATGATGCAACATTATGATTTTTAAAAGATATGTACAGCAATCATAGATTTATATAGTGT